>NW_020174928.1:699714-714663 GCF_003031525.2 Neophocaena asiaeorientalis asiaeorientalis
TCCTGGACCGGGGCACGACCCCGTGTCCCCTGCATCGGCAGGCGGACTCTCAACCACTGCGCCACCAGGGAAGCCCCTCCTCCCATGTTTTGATAGTCATTATTTTCACTTTTCCCACAAGTCACCTTTGCAATTTAATACTAGATTAAGCACCCAATTCTTGTTCCACTGGCTTTAGACAATGCTTTTATTTTTCTTTTCCCATTATGCACAACAGGGTTATTATAACCTTATTCCTTCCCCACTTTTTTTTCTAATAACTATTATGGAGGCTTTTATTGTTTTGTTGTTGAGGTTAATAACATTTACATTTTATTTTATAATTGTCTTGTATAACTTATCTATAGATTAATTTTAAAATATGAAAACCAGTAAATAGCATTCACATTATGGTCATAAAGCAAATCTTATTCCCTGTTGTTCCCTTAGGGTATGCTAGATTTGCATTTTCATCTTTAGAGGGCCAAAGTAATGATCCCTCTTTCACTCAAAAGAGAGTGTTCCTAGAATTGATATTTTACTACTCATACCCTATCAATTCATTCATTAATTTGCTTAACACATATTTACTGAGTGCCCACTATGTGGCAGGTACAAGGCAGGCAGTGAGTAAATAGTAGGGAATGACACAAGTAGAAATCTCTGTCTCCTAGAAGTAGAGATGGAGTATAAGAGGGTGGTGGTGATTGTGGTTATAATTTAAAATAAGGTAGTTAGAAAAGACCTCCTTGAGTATCAGGTATTTGAACAAGTTATAAAGGAGGTGAGGGAAGGGGTAATGAGTTTGTGGATAGGATAAACTTTAATTGTATTGAGTGTGCAGGGAGTGGAGGATTGTCTGAGTAATGTTAAATTTAGCCTTGGTTATAGACAAAACACCCCTAAATTCCATGGCCATAAAGTACTTCTCATCCTCTTCTGCTCGTCTCACCTGGGCTCACTCATGTGGGTTCATTAGGTTGGAAGTTCAGCTGGGATTGATGATCTCAAGTTCTGAAGCTCAGAAGTCAGGGCTGGACAGGCAGGAAGCCTGGGCAGTCTTCTTGATGTGGTCTTCCATGCTGGGCTTCTTCTCACGATGACAGAAGTAGGAGGATTCCAAGTGGATGAAGACAGGAGCTTCAAGAGCTCGCACAGGGTCACTTTTGTGACATTCTGTTGGTCAAAATAAGTCACAAGGAGCAGTCCAGGGATGGGAAAAGAGATTCTACTTCTCAATAGGAGGAGCTGCAAAATATTATAGCTATGTTGCTTTCGAGGTACTAAAGGTCAGTTGCCTTACAAATAATATGATGAGGGATATGCACTGGGTATTAACTCTCATGAGAGTCCCCCTAATTTACTTTCACACAAGTATTAAGAGAAAACAAATTAATTTTTGGCCAATTTAAACTGCTTTTTATTGATTCTATGCATGAGAGTGTAGAGATGGGAGCAACTGGCATAGTGGTTAATAAAAAGATCTTCAGTTAATCTCTTTCTGTACCTTTACCTTTTCTTTATCTTCTATACCTGTACACCCTGAGGCTATGCCTGGTCATAATTACACTGCAAGAATAGGCTGCCTCATTCACTGCAGCCCAATTATCTGCATATTCTAGACTGCTGCCTTTTCCACTTTCATTTTTTTCTAATATAAATTTATTTATTTTTGGCTGCATTGGGTCTTCGTTGCTGCACACAGGCTTTCTCTAGTTGCAGCAAGCGGGGGCTACTCTTGGCTGTGGTGCATGGGCTTCTCACTGCAGTTGCTTCTCTTGTGGAGCATGGGCTCTAGGCGGGTGGGCTTCAGTAGTTTCCACTTTGTTTCTTTATCAGAACCCTTCCATCTGATTTACATCTTCTAGAAATATGTTGCAATTTCTTGATGTTGAACACTCTCTCAATCTCTTTGTTAGTTGTGTTATTCATTTCCACTCTTTTTCTATGCTTTCTACTCTTTCTCAGGGGGCTGAAAGTATGGGAACTACATTTCTAGAATATGTTGGTTCAACAGTTTTGATGCAATTTATGTTCTAATAAGATGCACTCGTGGAGACTTGGAAAGAAAAAGAGAAGCAGAAACCATTCTTCCTCTGGCAGGTGCATAAAGCTTGAGCAGATGTGTGCTTCTGCAGCATCCAGCTGGACTCCATGTTCTACTGCCAGTCATTGGCTTGGGGGTTGAGAGCAACTGTGGCTTTTTGAACTTGTATGGTGGTTTCCTGACCTCTTGATTACAGTTTGCTGCTCTGTGATCTAAAGAACTAGTAGCTGTTTATTTCTTTTTTTTTTTTCTTTGAGCCCTTCCAATTATTTTGTAAACTTCCTTTTTTTTCTGTATTAATTCCCTTTATGCTTGAAATACCTAGAGTTGTTTCTAATTTCTTAGTGGGTTCTTAAAGTTATTTCTTTAAGCATTCCTTAATTGTATTTGTAATTGTAAAAAAAAAACAAAAAATAAAAAACGAAAAATACAACCCTACCCCATTGCGGGGTTGCTTCTGGTTTCTGGAGAGCTCACTCTCATCCTTTCTTGGGAGCATAATTTTGCTTTGCTTAATAAAACTCTTGCTACTTAAAACTGCTCTATGCCTCTTGCCTGAATTCTCTCCCTTGAGAGGGCAAGAGCCAAGGGAATTGCTGTTCCACTAGTGACAGGATAACTGCAAGTTTTTTTGGTTTTTTTTTTTTGCGGTATGAGGGCCTCTCACTGTTGTGGCCTCTCCCGTTGCAGAGCACAGGCTCCGGACGCGCAGGCTCAGCAGCCATGGCTCACAGGCCTAGCCGCTCCGCGGCATGTGGGATCTTCCCAGACCGGGACACGAACCCGTGTCTCCTGCATTGGCAGGCGGACTCTCAACCACTGCGCCACCAGGGAAGCCCAGAAAACTGCAAGTTTTAATTCACTATAACCTGAATTTGAGCTAATGATATTTTTTGGTTTATGCTATTTAAAAATTAGCCCGTTCTTAGTTTGGACTAATAGAAATGCAAGAAATAAATCATACAAAGTACATACCCGACTATTCTCTGTCCTAGACAGACTCTTTTGGCATTACTGTATTCAGTTTTGAATCATATTTTAAGAGACTTAAAACTGGGATTTGTCAAAGAGACAGCCATTTGGATTGTGAAACTGGTGAGGTCTAGAAACCATATTATCGGAAGAAGTATTAGAAGTATCTGAAATTTTGAGTATAAAGAATAAAAGACTGAAGGCAATTGCTCTTCTAGGAAGTCTTACGTGAATCTCTGTGTTTGTCCAAAGGCCCCTCTTCTTTGCCTGTCCCACATACTATACATTCATTACCTCATTCCACTAAGAATTGTGTGGGATGCCTGCTATGTGCCAGGAGATGTTCTACATGGTGGGGCACATAGTAGTGAAGAAAACAGACAAGATTCCTGCTCATAGAATTCACTCTGTGGGAGTCACAGACATTAAACAAGCGCACACATTAGTGATAAGTGCTGTGAGAACGTAAAACAGGGCATGGCAATAAAGAGTAACTAAAGAGGGGGTACTTTTTTATATCTTAGTTATAGAAGACCTCTCTGAGGAGATGACATTTGACATGAAATGAATTACAGGAAGATATTAGCCCAGATCTAGGATTGGCATTTTCCTTGCAGAGGGATTAGTAAGGGCAAAGGTCTTCTGTTGTAGGAATGAGCTTGGCTTGTGGAAGAAGCAAGGGATAGAATGGGAGGAGATGAAATTGGAAAGATAAACAGGGCTATTTCTTGTAGAAAGTTTAGACTGTGATAATGAGTTTGAATTTTAGTCAAAGTGCATGAGAAGTTTATGGGAGGTTTAAAGTGGGAAATTCCATGGTCAGATTTGTAAACTATGAGGCTCTATGAGGTATATTGATTGTAGGGGGAAGTATGGAAGAAAGGAAACACTTAAAGCACTTCAGTTTTAGCATTTTCCATGTTATGTAGACCTTATTTGCTTATATAAATTCATTTTCCTCTAAACTATAGCTTCCTCAAGAACATGAATCATATCTTATCTATTTTTGAAAGTCCAGCACCCAGAAAAATATCTGAAACCCAAGAGATACTCAATAAATTCTTTCTTATTCAATACATGAGTTTCTGTTTTTGTCCAAGGGTCTCTCTTAAGATTTTAACTTTATTCTGTCTGATCCCTTAAAGGGAAGAAATAATATTTGGAAGCTGATGATGTCTATTTCTGCCACAAAGAATAGAAGCAAAGAAAGCTGGTTTGTAACAACAGTAGAATGAAGCAGACATGTAGAGAGAAGCAAAGATCGAGACGTTTCTTTGTCACCTGTGGTACAGCTCAGCTAGTTCCAGTTTCTTCCTGTTTGTATTCTGAATTACAGGGTCAAGAGACAATACCCCAATCCTTATTGTAAACTAGTTTTCGTCTTTTTGTGTTTCGTTAACTGGCATTGATCTCTGTTACTTTCAAAGAAAAGAGTCCTAGGATTAATTCTCAATTTTTATTTACTTACTGAATGATTTTAGGCAAGTTATGTAACTTCTTTAAGTTTTAGTTTCCTATTTCCTTAAAACAAGTTTGACAAAATTGTAATAATTGAGGATAATACAAATTCAGATAATGCAATTAGCATTGAGTTCTTCTCTGTCTAGCTTCTATTAATCATACTACATGTGGAGAGTAGCCATGATGGGATTTGAATGGGAGCAAAAGGACAGGTGAATGAATGACAGGCTAGCCAATTTTTGTGAGAGGAAGGAGAGTGAGTCCCCAAGTCCCTGGCATTTTCTCAGCCCAATCGCCTCATATCTATTTGACCAAATGGGCGTTGAAAGATTCCTGGAACTGCTGCCTATGACCTAGGAGTCCAAACCATCATTGTCAGACACACAGAGATATGTAAGCCAGAGTTGACAACGGTTATAATGTGATACCAAGCTACAGCTGGGACCAGGATGGCTGCATTCTGCATCTCACCCCTTCCCCCCAGCAAAAAAATCTTGTGCAGTCTCAACCTAGTCATTTAATTACACTTGCAATAACATTAGTTTATATTATGCAGTTGAAAGTTTTATACTTCACCTATTACATTATGGTGGGGTTTTTCTATAATAAAATCTACCAATAAATTATTAAGAGAATTAAATGAGATTATATATGTAAAGTTCTTGGTATGGGGCATTGTCTACCCAATAAGTGTGAAACCAATATCAATCATTATTATAATCCTCAAAATTATGGTTATTACAATTGAAAGGGAAACACATAAAGGAGTTGAAATTCAACATGGTTAATTCTAACATTTCTTATATATTTGGAGAAGAGCGTTAATACAAATGGCTGAAGTGATAATCTGTGAATTATTTCTTCCTCCTCTATCCAGACTAATTGTGAGTTGGATGCATATTTAATATTTTCAAAAGAGGAACTGGCAGCAAGTTTGCTCTGTTGGCATTTTTGCTCACACATATGCTCTATTTATGTCTAGAGATGGTATTATTTTTACCTTCCTGTCATCACACTCATTTCTTTATAAGAGCAAACATTTCAAAATATGAATATTTTAGATTTAGTTTATTCATTTTAAAGCACCCATCTTTATAACTTGTATTCATTTCCATTGATATATGAAGTCTGTAGATTTTATGCTACTTAGGATTTGTAAAGTAATTATTAAGTCTTTGATATTTATAAAGTATCTGAAGTTTTCAGAGTAATTAATTATTGCTAATCCAAATGATTCAACCTATCAGGCCATAATAAATATTTAATATTTAGTGTTGCATTTCATGAAGTCTTTTTCATTATATTATTCTTCCGTGTTTAAATTTCTAGTGTGCTGTATTGCAATGAGATATAACCCACTTTTAGTAAATAGAATTTTTTGGTCCTTACAACATGTTAGTGTTATTTTAAATAAACCAAGCATATAATATAGTTAATAACCATACATTTTTCATTCAAATGTAGATGACTTTAAATGTATCTTTGTTTGGGATTTTTGGGGGTCTGACATTCTTTATTAACAAGCAAAAAAATATATATTTTTCACCAAACAGCTTTGGATGTTTTCACTGTTCTGACTAGGTATGTCTATCAATACAAAGTCACTTTTCAAAAATTGATTGGTTCAGATTAGTATTTGTAAAGAATTGTTAAACTCAAAAGACAAAGTGCTGTTACCTGTCTCCATGGAATCAATGGCCCATAAACAAATTGCTATTCAACCATGAAAAATACCAACCTACTCAACAACATAAGCTTTTGCATAAGCAACTGCACTCAAACAATGAAATACTTATAATAATATACTCTGTGTAAACATATTCAAGAGTCTTTGAAGAATACAGCTGTGTTAGCAGTATTATCCATTCATTAATTTAACAATTAAACATGTGTATATACTCTGTACATCATGGTAGATTCTGAGGATTTAACAATGGAAAGGACAGACATGGTTTGTACCTCTCAGAGTGTGTAGTGTGAGAGAGAAATACAAAGCCAATTACCGTAAATGTGCTGTGATAATGAAAACACCCAACATAGTGAATATACCTAACCCTGTGCATATGTGTGTATGTGTGGTGGAAGGGGATAAATAGGAATTTGGGAAGTGAAGTTGGGGGAAAATAGTTGAAACAGAAGGAAGGGTCCATGCAAATGCTCTGGTTTTGTAAAAGGTAATTAGTGACAAAGAGAGGAATGAAGGGGAATGAGAAAAACGTTAAATGAACGGAATGCAACGAACAGTGCAGGTGTTTTAAATAAACATTAATGACTAAGTAAACAAATGAAACAGTTAAAGGTGGGTGAGCAAGTGGAGGAATAAGAAATGGGGGAAAGATACAGAGGATAAAAAAATAGGAAGAAAACTCAGAAAAATATTAAAAATTAGAACATTTATGAATTTAATGTCTAAAAGGTAAGTGTGATAATGACAGACAAGGATTGGATAATGTGTTGTATGAGTGCTATTTAATATTATTTAAAAAATATCTTCATTGCAGTTAAGAGATTCGGGAAAAATTGGACAGATTTATTATTACAGAACTTCTCAGAGCCTTTAATATTCTAAAGTTCTTACAGAAAGCAATATTACTGTGTAGCTTTTCCCCATATTTCTTGACCATGATATTTTTTTTTCTACTAGTACTATTTCCAGGGATTAAACTTCTGAGAAACACCATGGGAAATATATTAACAGAGATATATTAAAAAAATGGAAGGGAGATGGGGAATAAAGCAACCTTACTTGTTTTTCCTGAATTTGATATCAATTCTCCCTGGGCAAACCTCTTCCTGTCTCAGTCACATCTCTTCCTACCAGTGTTTGGTCTGCCATAATTTATTTTTCAAGCAAAAATCCCATGATGTCCTGTATGTATGTATATCGGTGTGTATATATATGCATATATGTACGTATGTATATACACACCTATATACATAGGTATACATGCATACATTATATTTATATACCTTTGGTTCTCCCTAGAAATCAGTTTTCTAGCTTCAAAGGTAAATAGTACACACTAACCAAAGATATTCAACAATTTTGATAGTAGTTAAGAGTAGTCTATACACAAAAAAGTAGTAATAGAGGCATATGATTTAGAGTAAATATGAAAAAATTATAATAAGAAAAAAATGCAAAAATGTGGAAAATGCTATAGAAATATTCCCCCAGTCTTCAAACATATTACAGCACAGAAACTCTTAAGGGGTCACTAACCAGGGTGTTTATGCATGCCATATGGAAATATTTCCTCTGCAGTGTGCCTGCATTGCTGTTTAAATGGAGAGTAAATGTTATGTTAGCAATATTTTTATATAGCCTAGAATTTTATTTTTTAATTTTTTTCTCCATTGCATCTGGGTGGTAAATAAAAGATAAAATTCAACTAGAGAAGTAGTTATTTATATAATTTTATACAATAATATGATTTAAAAGCAAACTTTTACAATTTCATTCTTGAAAGAATAAGCAGCTGTTTCTTTTTAAAAAATAATAAGCTCATTTGGTAAGTAGATATGTGCTGAAACAAAAATAATAAAAGATTTTATGGACTGTTATTCTATAACTTTGAGATAATGCTGGACATACAATGAACCTTATACATTAAAGTGCTAATTCAAATAGAAAAATTCAGTAGTTTTGGAATTTCTAAAGCTGCTGTTCCTGGATGTCTATCCAGAGGATTTTGATAATGTACCAATTGCTTTTCAGGATTTTTGTCGACCAAATAAGAGTAAAGATGAAAATCATCTTAACATTGTTAACTTTTCTTATTATAAAGCACTGTATATTATAAAGCATACTTAATCACAGGAAAACTGGAAAAATAGAAAATTATATAAAGAATGTTAAAGTTGCAGATATCCAACCACCCATTTTTAACCACTCTTAACACTGAGGACTTCCCTGGTGGCGCAGTGGTTAAGAATCCACCTGCTAATGCAGGGGACATGGGTTCGAGCCCTGGTCTGGGAAGATCCCACATGCTGTGGAGCAACTAAGCCCATGCGCCACAACTACTGACCCTGCGCTCTAGAGCCTGCAAGCCACAACTACTGGGCCTGCATGCCACAACTACTGAAGCCCATGCTCCTAGAGCCTGGGCTCCGTAACAAGAAAAGCTGCCGCAATGAAGAGTAGCCCCTGCTCACCACAACTAGAGAAAGCCTGCTCGCAGCAATGAAGACCCAACACAGCCAAAAATAAATAAATAAATAAATTCATTAAAAAAAATAAGTGTTCACATTTATTAAAAAAAACCCACTTACTGTATTTGTCTACACATGGATTCTATCTGCACTTCTCTATTTATGTTATAGACACACACTGTTTACTTTCAACACAGCATCACACATTGTATATATTCCAAGGCATATGTTGTTTTTTCCCCGCAGCTGCACTCTAGCCAGATTCTCTTGCCTACTCAGACATAAGTCCTGTAGTGTACCACATGGTATACACAGCTTGCTTCCTTTTCTGAGCTCTAGCAGCCTTTTCATGTTGTCACTTCTCCTAGATATCGTTATTGCATACTGCACTGCAAGCCTACAACAAACCCTCCGCCCTCCTCCATGGGGCCCCAGCAGAGCTGGTTTCTGTGGAACTCCTAAAGCATGAACATCCTTTTATTCTCTGGGCAGGAGGGAAGAAGGCCTTTCCCTAAGCCCTGAAAACTATGTTTCCCTCAGTATATTAAAGCTGTGAGGTTTGGGCTCCAATATATTGCAGATTTTTTTTTTTTCTGTAAAAAGGTTTTCTTTCTTTTTATTGTTTACTTATGTTTGCAACTTCATCCCTCCATGAAATGAGGGGGTAGGGCTGGAGACGCATCTAAGTGACAACTGTCACTGTGTATTGAGAAAGTCCTCTCCTCTCACACCACTAAAACTTCATGATTTGGCCACACTTACGACTCTCTGGTGCAGTAGTATATTACCCCTTGTCAGTTCTGTGCCTTCAGGGTACAGAATATCATGTTTGTCATAGGATAAGCCCTGAAAATGTGTGTGTGTGTGTGTGTGTGTGTGTGTGTGTAGGGTAGGTGTAGCATTTATGTATATGTATGTGTATGTGATGAGATGTAGCCATTGTTTCCTGAATAAATGGTGACTATATTTGCAAAAAATGCAGAAAGAAGTATACATCTTGTTTTAGTATGAAGAAGCATTCATTTTTGCTAAATATAGCACTAAATTTTACCCCAGGTATTTCTCATATATATTAAGACACTAAAGCCCTCATATCACGGGAGAAACCAGTTTCCCATTGGTTATCTGAAAGCATAAAACTATACTACAGTTCAGGTGCAAAGCTATGTCATAGGAAATTTTACATAAAAGGAATGCAGAGCTCCTTCTCAGAGTGAATTATCATTAGAAAAATCCCCAAAGAGGCTTTCAGTGATGTTGCCCCATTCATCCTCTTTTCGAGACTTTAGGAAAGGAAAAAAATCTATTGAAAACATAGAAAATGGCTAATTTCATGGAAGATAGAAAAACAACTCTTAGGAAAACTCCCAGTTCTCACGGAAACTTCTGATTCTCTTCAGTTGACTTGCATCATTTTCTGTCCAGTAAATCATATTTCACAGTGATCTTGGAAATTCTTTTCATGGTTTTGGGATATACCCCTGGGGCCCAAGTCATTAAATAGTCCTGTCAACTTCCACCAAGTAACTGTTTCTAGTCCCTGCCCAATGTGTTGCAAAGTTCCAGAACTACCATCCTTTTTGGGTGTACAAATGAAATATGCCTGTCTTCATCCCCAGAGCCTCACCAACCAGGGATTTCCAATGTGCCAAACTCAGCTGCCGATCATTTTAAAAAAATGCAAGCAATTTTCTTTAAATAGCAGACACTGGTCAACTTACTATCTACCATATTTTGAAATTTCCTAAAAGCCACTATGTAAGCATAGATGCAGATTTTACTGTTAGCCATGATAATATTAAGTAAAAGATATAATTCATGTTTATAATATATAGTTTTTCATTAGTAACCTGTTAAATTGCTTCTAAGTTGTTAAATATTAATATTTATGAGGTAAATATCACTAAAAAATGTTTCAATTTTCTCATGTTACTGCAAACATTAAAGTAGAAAATATAAAATAAAAATGAAAAATGTAATAATACTTTTTCAAAACACTTGAGGATAATTTTTAATCAATAAAGTCTTGGTTATTGAGTTCATACTTAATAAGGATGCACAATATTCACTTAAGCTGTTCAATTATGCAGTGGCCACCCCAGAATCATTAGATATCCTTCTGACTTCTCATCAAGTCATCTTTTCCAAAGGGCAACTGATTTTTGCTGCTTGTTACAATCCTTAATTTATCTATAGGTGACTCTGAAACTCAGGCTTTTAGGTCAGTCGTGTCCGTGGTGATGTTGTTTTGTAAACATTAATAGATATATGAACCCATATTGTTGTCTAAGATTAATGGATAGAACATCAATCAGGAACCCTTAATTCCAAAAGACAACTGGATACAGGGAGATCAAAAAAAGAAAGACGTGGTTTTGCTTTGATTCTGGGCCCATGAATTGGCACTAGAGAACTGTCTACTTGTATGCATCACGCTGGGATCTTTGAGATGGCAACAGTATGACTGTGGCCGCCAATGGACTGCAATCCACATTTATGTCCAGCCACATTTTGGGGCCCCCAAACTAACAGTGGAGCTTCCTGCACACACAAGAACCCACATGCCCCAGTCAGGCAGAAAGCCAAGCTAAGTTCTCAGGACACAAAACAAGACAAACAAGAAGGCGATAGCTGGCCCTAGGAATATGTTGACAACCAGTGGGTGCCCGAAAGCAAATTCACAAGTCACGATTCGATTCAGAATAAATCTTACAAATGTTTTTGCCTGCCAATCTGAATTTGGAAAGAAAGGAACAACGAGAAGTTTTCCCTTGCTCTCTCGACGAGGCACCACAGATAGAGATCTAGGAGAGCTGACTTTGTTAAGAATTCTTACCCTTTGCTTGCTTCTGCCAGTTTCCCCAGGATTCTGTAGGCTCTGGAGTGAGTGGGGTGTCCCAGCAAGCCTCATCCTGGTCACGAAAAACTGAAGAGGAGGAAGAATAGTTTTCCCTCTACGCTTTATAGTGAGTGCTAGCCTGAGATCCCTTTTTCTCTAAGGCACCTTATAAATGGATAAGCTTATCCAGGTTAAAAGTTCTCAGCTGTGGCCACTATAATGCAAGATTATCCTCAGCTGTGGCCACTATAATGCAAGATTATCCTGGCTAAAGATAACCTGCTTGTTTGGACTTAAAATTTTATTCACGTCACTCCTCTCGCTGGGCCCAATCCTGCTTAAGTCAGACCCAATCTGACCCGGAACTAGTTCCCTGGTCCCACCTCCCTACCCGGTCGCGTTTCTAAGTCGGACCCAGTTCGCCTCCGACTGGATTCCAGCCCGAGTCTAGAGAAAGAAATGTTCAAATGAAGTCTAAAAGCTCCTGAGAGAAAAGCCGTCGAGACTCCAAGAGGGGCGGACCCAGCACCTCCTGAGGCGGAAGAGGCAGCGAGCTCAGGGCTCAGCAGGTACCACGTCTGGTTGCTCGTTGCTCCTGGGGCCGTCGGGGGTCTCCTTCACTCCCCGCTTCTTACTGTTACTAACAGAACTGTTAAAAGATAAACTGAGGCATAGAAAACATTTTTTTTTTTTTTTTTTTTTCGGTACGCGGGCCTCTCACCGCTGTGGCCTCTCCTGCTGAGGAGCACAGGCTCCAGACGCGCAGGCCCAGCGGCCATGGCCCACGGGCCCAGCCGCTCCACTGCACGTGGGATTCTCCCGGACCGGAGCACGAACCCGTGTCCCCCGCACCGGCAGGCGGACTCTCAACCACTGCGCCACCAGGGAAGCCCTAGAAAACATTTTTTGTTTTGCGGTACGCGGGCCTCTCACTGTTGTGGCCTCTCCCGTTGCGGAGCAACAGGCTCCGGACGCGCAGGCTCAGCCGCCATGGCTCACGGGCACAGCCGCTCCGCTGCATGTGGGATCTTCCCGGATCAGGTCACGAACCCGTGTCCCCTGCATCGGCAGGCGGACTCTCAACCACTGCGCCACCAGGGAAGCCCCCTAGAAAACATTTTAAGAGTTTGAGCAAAAATCAATTTGAATCGGGCAGCATCTAGTCTAGCAGATAGAAAGGAGCTCCGGGCAGTTGTTCAAAATGAAAGACTTTCGTAGGCAGAAGGGAGCAGGAACGAGGAAAAATAAAGTAGGGAGAGAAGTGGTGGGTTAATGCATAGTTACCTTCCTTCAGGGGATGGCAGGGGTCAGTCAGGCAGGTGACCCCACTAGTGCTGATCAGGTGGTTTCTGATTGATTAGTTTAGTTTTCCTTCTAGGAGAGCCGAAACTGTGATTGTCTCAGTTTGGTGATGTGGGACTTAGCATAAACAACTCCATTTTGGGCTGGTTGTCTTGTTTTTAATACTTTATGGCTTATATGTAATGTTATGCTTAAAAGGTCTTCCTCATAATTGTAACTTAAGTATTTAGTGCTTTCTTGAATATTTTGACCTTAATATATCATGTATTTGTTTTTCTTTTCTAATTCTTTTGGTAAGAATACAAAAAAGATCCAGCTGTATAGTATTTTTTTCCAAATGACTAGTTGATATTCTCAACATCATTAGTTAATTTATCTATCTTCTTTTTGGAATATATATTTTCCAAATTTCCTGTTTAATCCATCTCTGAAGACTACTTCATTGATCTATTTGTCTATTATAGTGTTTCTCAAATTGTGTATTTTTTCATTAGAGAAGATGTCCCCTTAGCCAATATGATTGGAATTACTATTTCTTCACTTAATAATAAAAAAACTGGTTAAAGCAGAAAATCATTAAAAAATACATAACACCCTAAATATTTTAATTTAAAACATATGAATGCACATTTGCCAGTCTCTTGAATTAGATCTTAGGCATTTTCTTTGACTGTGGTTCTACTGTTAATTTTTGTGTCATCAGTTTTGCATTAATGATGCTCTTATACCTTTCTTTAAAGTGAGCAAGTCTTAGAGGAAGACCTTTAGGAGAAATCCAAGTGAGAATCCTTCTAACTTTTTATGATATTCTAATCTGTTGGAGTTTTCTCATCCACACTAGTTCAAAATATTTTTTCAGCAATTTACTTTTATTGTATTTTTCTAAAACATTTAACTTAGTTTTCATAGAAACAGTCTTCTTTTGGAACTTACATTTTATGGGTTTACATAATATTTGTCATGGTCCAAGTGCGGGATGGAAGAAGAATTTCCAGACACTAAGTATTTTAGAAAAGAGTGAGTTTATTGAGAACAAAGAGCAGAGTTAGTGAGGGGCTCTGCAAATACACTGGGCCGACCTCCTGATAGACCAGGGAGAGCCGACCCTCTTTGTGGGCTAGTAGTCAACTTTTATAGCCTCAAGACAAAGAAAATTTCTGCTGGCAGGATGGCATTAGGTGATTGGTCAGGATGCTACAAGGTTACTACATGGTGATTATTTTGCCTAATATGGAGTCGGGGGGCTGTCCGATTTAGATTAGGAGACCCATGGCAACAGTTGCTATGGGGGCTTGGTTAATTTCGGAATTTTTGTCCTGTGTCCTTGATGTAGAGTGTCCTTGATGTAGGGCTCCATGTTTCCCCCTCTTTTTATTTATGGGACAAATCTTTGGCCCCTTAACACACCGCTCATGACTATCTGCCTATCCCCATCTCAGGCCATAGGAACCCAGGTTACTGGCGAAAGGGGTGATGACCATTCCTAGCTTCTTCCTGCTGGACGGGGGCGTCGCGGGGCCCTGAGTCCCCATGCCTGCTCTCTGTCAGGGTGTATTTACAGAGGGAGATAAGAACCTGTGGAATGATAAGGTGGCTTGTTCCGATGTAGTCCGTGTGCCAACTGGCTGGTATCCTTGTTGTAGCACCATCTGGAATTGAATCTTTTGCACCTGTTGGGAGATGAACTTAGATAATGTGTTAATAATGTAGGGACTAAACAACAAAACAAAGGCTATCAAGATTAATGGTCCCAGCAAGGGCAATAGCCATGTCCATAACCAGATCCCCATAGAGGAGAGGAGGTTGGAAAGCAAGCTGGGGCCCTGTCCTGTTCTCTCTTTTAAATATTCTATTAATTTGATGTTTTTCTTTAGAATCTGAAGGTCTTCTTCAACCTGGCCAGAGGTATTAATATAGAAGCTGCATAGTAGGGCACAGACACCCCCTACGTCATCTGTTATAACATTAAGGGCCCTCCTATTTTGTAAAACCACCTTGGTCAGAGAGCCTAGGGCTGACTGTTGTTCCTCAGTGGCTGCTACCGTAGCCTTCCAAGATTCCTGGATTATGATGGTGAGATTGAGGACACTCCTATCTAAGAGGGGTATGCCTGCAAACCAAGAGAGTCCTGTAAAGACACTATGTATTATTTTGGGCCGATCAAGAATTGGGTTATCATAAGCATGTCCCCCCC
>NW_020174928.1:714689-717980 GCF_003031525.2 Neophocaena asiaeorientalis asiaeorientalis
CAAACAGTGATTCATTTTGCTCTCTCCTGGACAGGTCTTAAGACCTCCTCGAGGAAGGACTCAAGGTTGGGAATGCCTCCTGAGGAAGCTAAATCCTTTATAGTCATAATGGTCACCTCTGGGACTGCAGCAGTAATAGTACAGGAGCCCCTCCAAAGTGTGGGAAGATCCAGATAGACCCCATTACCGGATAGAAATGAAAATCTGGTGTCCCTCAAGGATTCCCCCATTGTGGGTCCCCAGAGCCAGGCCCTGACCTTTTGGGAGTTTTCCTCTGGAAACAGACTGAGGTCCCATGGCCTAGGCTTATATTGGGAAGGCCAAACTCCAAGGAAATAATCATCTACACATAAAGGGGAGAATCCGGGCTCTGACTGATTATGAGTGTGACGGGGAGATTGGCAAACAAATTTCTGAATATTAGCTGAATTATGTTATATTTTGGAGGAGAGTCTTGTCGGGAGGTTTAACTAAGTAAGTGTCTGGTGGTCACACCAATCCCCACATATTTAGTTCCCAGGGCCGAACTTTTTTGGGGGATTATGGTCTTCATTAGTATATTTCTTAGTTGCATTTTTCCTTGAATTTCCCCAACATAAAGTGAAATTATGTTCATGTACATCATATTCATCCTTCTCTGACCAGAGATCCCACTCCAGGCTTGTCTGATTAAAATTGAGGGTGTAGTTACAAAGAGAGTCATTTAGCCAGCCCCAAATGGGTCCCCATCCATCCAGGTTGGAAATAGTCCTTTAAATTGTGTCTTTTCCAGTGTGTATAATCCCCTGATTATATGTCATGGGGCATCTGATCTTCATCCAAAAATAGATTACTGAGATAAGCTTCAGAAACAAACTTAGAGTGTCCTTTAATAGTTCAATTAAACTTTGTAGCAATATAATATAACAGCAAAGTACTATCTGGGAAGTGAGTCTTGGTAACACAGACCTTAATGAACAAAACTAGAATTTAATATTCAGTGAAACGTAATTTTTTTTTTTTCTCCCATTGTGAGGGCATTAACCCTGCAGCCAGGGAAGACTTATCCCGTCAAATAAAAAAATGAGGATTGTCAGGGAGCCAGAAAAAGCCAGGGGCCGTCTTGGATTTCCCATAGCCCTGACTGTTTGATTGACAGCTATTGTTTACCCACCTTAAATTCCCTGATTTAGGAGTAGACTGCTGCCATATTTTAAGGATATCCAGATGGCAAAAGTCTGGCAATGAGGGGTTAATTTTTGTAGAAGCAGAATGAACTTGCCATGCGACATAATCTTCATAGATCATTGTGAAATACTACTTATTTACTCAAGCAAAGTAACAAAAGGATTTTAAAAGCAAATATAAATCACTTAAATGCAAGGTAATTCACAGAGTCTGTTACCAAAAGCAGCATTCCAAGAAAACTTTGTTCTCTTAACAGAGAGAGAGAACCAAATTCCAGTCTGGTACCAGCTTCTGTTAATCACAAAATTTATTTACCTAATTAATTTCAATTCAATCTTAGAAAGTCCTTTCTATAAATCTTGAAGAGGTAGTATTTTTTTTTTTTTTTTTTTTTGCGGTACGCGGGCCTCTCATTGTTGTGGCCTCTCCTGTTGCGGAGCACAGGCTCCGGACGCGCAGGCTTAGCGGCCATGGCTCACGGGCCTAGCCGCTCCGTGGCATGTGGGATCTTCCCGGACCGGGGCACGAACCCATGTCCCCTGCATCGGCAGGCGGACTCTCAACCACTGCGCCACCAGGGAAGCCCAAGAGGTAGTATTTTTGCAAAGGCAGTTCAACATCTTAAGAAAACTTGTACTGTGTATAAAACTCTTTTCTCAGGGTCTATTTTCCACAAACATTTTTTATCACTTTCTGTTTCCATCACTTTATTTTCCCATTCAGAAACAGTCACCTGTAAGTCAGTCCTACTTCCTTTTTCCTTAATAAAATGTAATTCCATTCCTCATACCTTTTTTACTGAAAACACACATCCTACTTTCCTTAAGCAACCATGAACTGTCCTTTATATCAGCTCTCTGTAGATTAGTAAACATACATCCAAATAATAATTTTTGAAGAATGTGCTTTCTTATAGAAAATATCTCAGTGTGGCACCAAACACATTTTAAAAATAATTCCAAATCTTTTGTTTTTCTCTAAAAGGAAGCCAATGTTCAGTAATTAATGATTCAGTATCTTATTTGGAAATGGACTAGTTATTTAATAAGCTTCCATCCTTTAACTTAATTTAGCATAACTAAATATTTTAAGTTGTTGAATATCTGGAGAGATTATTCTTAAGTAGACATTCCTAAAACATAATTATTCCTAAAAAGTTCACCCAAAGCTCTTATCTCATTTGTATTTTCTTTTCTTAAAAGTTTCTTCACATTGAGTTATTTTCATTGCTGACAAATTTGCAACAGATATAATAAGAGCATATTTAGTTTATATTAAATCTAGGCACAATAAAAGTATTATACTTAATGTTGATGGCTCAAAAGACATGTCTATATTAATTAGATCAACAAATGTAACCATTAACACCAGGTATTAATTTAATATTTCTCAGTTCCCATGAATCTGAAATTTATTTAGCTTATTTTTTCTTATATTTAGAATTGTTTGATTTGTAAGCACTTACTTTTCTTTTAAGCCAGTTAAATAGAGCTCATTTACAAATTAACCTCAGCAATATTATCCAAAGACAAAGACCCATACTGAGACATACACGTATATCCAGACAGTCAGAGATCTCATAGTTTCCACTTGAGATTTAAAATGTCTCTTTGCCTCTTTTTTTTTTTCTTGGCTTGAAGTTCTACTAATTAACCCAAGGCTGAAGTCTCAGGCAAAGTGGGCTGTATTTGTAGCTCAAAGACAGGATAAGAATAAACTTCAAACTTTTTCCTAGGCATCTTTTTGTTCTCTCTGGGTCAGGATTCTGAGAAAAATATTTCAACAGGCTAGCTCTTCTAATTGCACGTGCAAAAAGAACCCCTTTTGCAATTTCAAAAAAAGTTTTATTTTAAACAGTTTTCTCCAGAGTCTAAAGAATATTGTGGGCATCCTGACTGAAGGAACCTAACTTGTTTTGAATTTGGGAAATGTCAGACTTGGGAAGGGGATAATGGGCTCTAATAGTGCCCATGTCTCCATTAGCTACTTCTCTTAAGGGAAGCATATTAGAATCTGTTTCCTTGTGTTGGGCAGTCCTTGATCTTGTGTGGGGAGCAGAGAGAGGGCTTTCGCCCTGATAAGGGGGTGGCTGTTGGGGACCGGTGGATTGGGGAGGGGGTGGGG
>NW_020174928.1:718229-869533 GCF_003031525.2 Neophocaena asiaeorientalis asiaeorientalis
AGGAGGGGGTGGGGGATGAAGTGAAGGGGGTTGATGGAGTGGGGGACAGGAAAGGTCGAGTAGAGGGTCGTCTAGGAGATCTGACGGAGAGGGAGACAGAGGGGGACTGGGGGATAAGGCGGCAACAGAAAGACGCATGTGACATGAGTCCCTCAGATCTGGATTCTGACTAAGGGCCATAAAGGTCTGGACCTAAGGAACCTCTGAATCATTTCCTTGTTTCTGGCAAAAGAGATCAAGTTGGAGGATCATGTTATAATTTAGTGTGCCGTTAAGAGGCCATTGTTCTTGGTTCCCCAGTTTATACTGGGGCCAAGCCGTGTTACAAAAGAAAATGAGCCTCTTCTTTTTGAGATTTTCAGGGTCAAATTTTTCCAGTTCCTGAGGATACAGCCAAGGGGTGAGTCTGAGGGAGGCTCCCGAGACGTTCCAGAACCCATTCTTAGCCTGTGTGCCATAAAATGGGGGTCCTGAGAGTCACCGGCTGACAGAAAGGCGTCCCCTTTGTCCCAGTGATCTCTCCATGAGACAAAGGCACAAAATGGGCCAACTGTCCCAACAGTCATGTCCGACTGTGAGAAGTGATCCCTGAGCATGCGACTGAGGCACAAACTGTGTAACTAAGCACCATAAGACTCGGGAAGGGAATGAAAAGAAGAGAGAGAGAGATTCCCGGGACCCCCCGGGTGACTCACCATTTGGCGATTCCCTGAAACGTGAAAAAGCACTCCTGGGATGGCTCAGAGGCAACCCTAGGCTCCTGTAAGTCAGTACCAACTGAGAAAAAGGTGAAAGTAACAGAGAAGACAGGCTGAGGAATTACCCTCACAGTCCTGCTGGGAAGGCGGCGGCCAAGGGGAGGGGGCTCAGTGTTTTGCTTGAACCAATATGTGCCTCAAGGTGCGTGGAAATTGTCTTGCTGAGGGCAGATGCTCTAACAGCCTGGTCTGTCCTGTGACCCCTTTATACTTTGACGGGAGCTTCAAGCGCCAGGCGCCCTAATGGCTTTTAAATGCCTGATCCGTGCCCGCACAATATCAGTCGGCTTAGTCCTCAGTCAGAAGGAAGACAGACGGACCCTCACCCGTTCTGGGTGGCAGTTACAGGGGCGAAGTGAGCCGTGCAGCCTTTGGAACACACCAGGGTGTGGCCCTGGCCATAGTTCCTCTGTTGCTTCCATGGCAGCTTGCCTGTTCACAGAGGGTCCCAAGAAATGAGGAGAGGAGGCCAGGGAGGAGATCCCTCCAAGAGATGTCCCCGTACAGGCCACCAAAATGTCGTGGTCCGAGTGCGAGTTGGAAGAAGAGTTTCCGGACATGAAGTATTTTAGAAAAGAGTGAGTTTATTGAGAGCAAAGAGCAGAGCAGAGTTAGTGAGGGGCGCTGCCAATACAGCGGGCCTACTTCCTGACAGACCAGGGAGAGCCAACCCCCTTTGTGGGCTACTAGCCAACTTTTATAGCCTCAAGACAAAGAAAATTCCTGCTGGCAGGATGGCATTAGGTGATTGGTCAGGATGCTATGAGGTTACTACATGGTGATTATTTTGCCTAATATGGAGTCTGGGGGTGGGGGGCTGTCCGGTTTAGATTAGGAGAGCCCATGGCAACAGTTGCTATAGGGGCTTGGTTAATTCCGGAAGTTTTGTCCTGTGCCCTTGATGTAGGGCTCCACAATATTTAATTAAATTAGGTAATTATTTGGTGTAAATAGGCATAAACAGTTCTGAGTTTTTATTTTGCTTCTAAGAAAGAAAACAATGGACTCACCTTTGGGAACAGAGTGTGAATGCAACAGTGTGGTCCACTGGCTGGGTTTTCAGTATGCAGAGGGCATCAGATGATATGTTTCATAGTGAAAATAGAGTTCATTAGTTAAATTGGTAGATTAGTTAAGGGAAGGATAATTGTACTTCACTTGTGTTATTATCATCTGGGAATCTCATTTTAAGAAATGCATATTTTCACATTCTAGCCCTGACATAGAAAGTCAGAATTTTTAATGTTTTCGACCCACAGGGAAATTTCAGAGTTAACATGCATCCTAGATAATTCTTCTGCATTATTTGAGAGCCATAGGTACATAACTTCACTCATCAAGCTACCCTAATTTATGTCACTCTATTATATTTTAGTATTCTGTAGGGCTTTGCCCTCAGTTTTCTTATTTTTCTTGGCTAGTTCTGCATGTATATTTTAACAGATCAAAGTTAAAGTTTTATTTTCAGATTATTGCATTTCAGGTTATATTGATTCAATAGATTAATTTAGAGAGAATTAACATCTTTACAATGTGACATTTTGATTTCCACAAACAAGTTATGTGTTTCCATTTATTCAAGGCTTTTTAACCTGCCTCATTAGGGTTTTAAGGTTTTCTTTGTGTAAGCCCTACACAATTCTCGTTAAATTTCTTCCTAAATGTTTTAACTTCTTTTGTTATTCCTATAGAAAAAAAGGTCGATTGAACTTTAACTGTTCTAACTCACTTTGGTTTATACACTGAAAAGCTATTGCTTTTATATTTTGATTTTGTAATGTCTCCTGATTCACTCTTTTTTTAAACATATTTATTGGAGTATAATTGCTTTAAAATGGTGTGTTACTTTCTGCTTTATAACAAAGTGAATCAGCTATATATACATATACATATAACCCCATATCTCCTCCCTCCTGCATCTCCCTCCCACCCTCCCTGTCACACCCCTCTAGGTGGTCACAAAGCACTGAGCTGATCTCCCTTTGCTATGCGGCTGCTTCCCACTAGCTATCTATTTTACATTTGGTAGTGTATATATGTCCATGCCACTCTCTCACTTTGTCCCATCTTACCCTTCCCCCTCCCCGTGTCCTCAAGCCCATTCTCTACGTCTGCGTCTTTGTTCCGGTCCTGCCCCTAGGTTCTTCAGAACCTTTATTTCTTTTTTAGATTCCATATATATGTGTTAGCATACGGTATTTGTTGTTTTCTTTCTGACTTACTTCACTCTGTATGACAGTCTCTAGGTCCATCACCTCACTACAAATAACTCTATTTTGTTTCTTTTTATGGCAGAGTAATACTCAGTTGTATATATGTGCCACATCTTCCTTATCCATTCATCTGTCGATGGACACCTAGGTTGTTTCCATGTCCTGGTTATTGTAAATAGAGCTGCAGTGAACATTGTGGTACATGTCTCTATTTGAATTATGGTTTTCTCAGGGTATATGCCCAGTAGTGGGATTGCTGGGTCGTATGGTAGTTCTATGTTTAGTTTTTTAAGGAACCTCTATACTGTTCTCCATAGTAGCTGTATCAGTTTACATTCCCACCAACAGTGCAAGAGAATTCCCTTTTCTCCACACTCTCTCCAGCATTTATTGTTTGTAGATTTTATGATGATGGTCATTCTAACTAGTATGAGGTGAAACCTCACTGTGGTTTTGATTTGCATTTCTCTAATGGTTAGTGATGTTGAGCATCCTTTCATGTGTTTGTTGGCAATTTGTATGTCTTCTTTGGAGAAACGTCTGTTTAGGTCTTCTGCCCATCTTTGGTTTGGGTTGTTTTTGTGATATTGAGCTGTATGAACTGCTTGTAAATTTTGGAGATTAAACATTTGTCAGTTGCTTCATTTGCAAATATTTTCTCCCAGTCTGAGGGTTGTCTTTTCGTATTGTTTATGGTTTCCTTTGCTGTGCAAATGCTTTTAAGTTTCATTAGGTACCATTTGTTTATTTTTGTTTTTATTTCCATTACTCTAGGAGGTGGGTCAAAAAGGATCTGGCTATGATTTATGTCATAGAGTGTTCTGCCTATGTTTTCCTCTAAGAATTTTATAGTGTCCAGTCTTACATTTAGGTCTGTAATCCATTTTGAGTTTTTTTGTGTGTATGGTGTTAGGGAATGTTCTAATTTCATCTTTTCCATGTAGCTGTCCAGTTTTCCCAGCACCACTTACTGAAGATGCTGTCTTTTCTCCACTGTATATTCTTGTCTCCTTTATCAAAGATTAGGTGACCATATGTGTGTGGGTTTATCTCTGGGCTTTCTATCCTGTTCATTGATCTATATTTCTGTTTTTGTACCTGTACCATACTGTCTTGATTACTGTAGCTTTGTAGTATAGTCTGTAGTATGGGAGCCTGATTCCTCCATCTCCATTTTTCTTTCTCAGGCTTGCTTTGGCTATTTGGGGTCTTTTGTGTTTCCATACAAATTGTGAACTTTTTTGTTCTAGTTCTACGAAAAATGCCACTGGTAGTTTGATAGGGATTGTATTGAATCTGTAGATTACTTTGGGTAGTAGAGTCATTTTCAACAGTGTTGATTCTTCTAATCCAAAACATGGTATATCTCTCCATCTGTTTGTATCATCTTTAATTTCTTTCATCAGTGTTTTATAGTTTTCTGTGTACAGGTCTTTTGTCTCCTTAGGTAGGTTTATTACTAGATATTTTATTCTTTTTGTTGCAGTGATAAATGGGAGTGTTCCCTTAATTTCTGTTACAGATTTTTCATCATTAGTGTATAGGAATACAAGAGATTTCTGTGCATTATTTTGTATCCTGTTACTTTACCAAATTCATTGATTAGCTCTAGTAGATTTCTGGTAGCATCTTTAGGATTCTCTATGTATAGTATCATGTAAACTGCAAACAGTGACAGCTTTACTTCTTTAATGATTTGGATTCCTTTTATTTCTTTTTCTTCTCTAATTGCTGTTGCTAAAATTTCCAATGCTGTGTTGAATAATAGTCGTGAACATGGACTACCTTGTCTTGCTCCTGATCTTAGAGGAAATGGTTTCAGTTTTTCACCATTGAGAATGATGTTGGCTCTGGGTTTGTCACATATGGCCTTTATTATGTTGACATAAGTTCCCTCTATGCCTACTTTCTGGAGGATTTTTATCATAAATGGGTGTTGAATTTTGTCGAAGGCTTTCTCTGCATCTATTGAGATCGTCATCTTTTTTCTCCTCGGTTTGTTAATATGGTTCATCACATTGATTGATTTGCATATATTGAAGAATCCTTCCATTCCTGGGATAAACCCCACTTGATCATGGTGTATGATCCTTTTAATGTGCTGTTGGATTCTGTTTGCTAGTATTTTGTTGAGGATTTTTGCATCTATGTTCATCAGTGATATTGGCCTGCAGTTTTCTCTCTTTGTGACATCTTTGTCTGGTTTTGGTAGGGGGGATGGTGGCCTCATAGAATGAGTTTAGGGGTGTTCCTCCCTCTAGTACATTTTGGAAGAGTTTGAGAAGGATAGATGTTAGCTATTCTCTAAGTGTTTGATAGAATTCGCCTGTGAAGCCATCTGGTCCTGGGCTTTTGTTTGTTGGAAGATATTTATTCTCAGTTTGCATTTCAGTGCTTGTGATTGGTCGGTTCATATTTTCTATTTCTTCCCGGTTCAGTCTTGGAAGGTTGTGCTTTTCTAAGAATTTGTCCATTTCTTCCAGTTTGTCCATTTTATTGGCATAGAGTTGCTTGGCGTACTCTCTCATGATCCTTTGTATTTCTGCAGTGTCAGTTGTTACTTCTCTCTTTTCATTTCTAATTCTATTGATTTGAGTCTTCCCTCTTTTTTTCTTGATGAGTCTGGCTAATGGTTTATCCATTTTGTTTATCTTCTCAAAGATCCAGCTTTTTGTTTTATTGATCTTTTCTTTGAGAAAACTATACTAGAAAAAAGAAAAAGAAAACCAGACAGACAGAACCCTAGGACAAATGGTAAAAGTAAATCTATACAGACAAAATCACACAAAGAAGCATACACATATACATGCACAAAAGGAGAAAAAGGAAAAAAATATATTTTCTGTGTATATATATAAAAAAAAGAGAGCAGCCAAATCAGTAAAGCAAATCTACCAGTGATAATAAACTCTAAGTACTAAACTAAGATAAACATGAAACCAGAAACAAGTTAGATGCAGAAAGCAAACCCCAAGTCTACAGTTGCTCTCAAAGTCAACTGCCTCAATTTTGGGTTGATTTGTTGTCTATTCAGGTGTTCCACAGATTCAGGGTACATCAAGTTGTTTGTGGAGATTTAATCCTCTGCTTCTGAGGCTGCTGGGAGAAATTTCCCTTTCTCTGCTTTGTTTGCACAGCTCCTGAAGTTCAGCTTTGGATTGGCGCTGCCTCTGCATGTAGATCGCATGAGGGCATCTGTTCCCTCCCAGACAGGATGAGGTTAAAGGAGCAGCTGATTAGGGTGCTCTGGCTCACTCAGGCTGGGCGGAAGGAGGGGTATGGAATGTGGGGCAAGCCTTTGGTGGCAGAGGTGCAACAGCGTGAGGCACACCATGAGATCTCTTGGGGAACTTGTCCCTGTATCAAGGGACCCTGGCAGTGGCAGGCTGCACAGGCCTCTGGGAGGGGAGGTGTGGATAGTGACCTGTGCTCGCACACAGGCTTCTTGGTGGCTGCAGTAGCAGCCTTAGTGTCTCATGCCCCTCTCTGGTGTCCGCGCTGATAGCCACAGCTCGCACCCATCTCTGGAGCTCGTTTAGGTTTGCTTTGAATCCCGTCTCCTTGCACACCCCAAAACCATGGTCTCTTGCCTTTTGGGCAGTTCCAGACATATTCCCGGACTTCCTCCCTTCTAGCTGTGGTGCACTAGCCCCCTTCAGGCTGTGTTTACGCAGCCAACCCCAGTCCTCTCTCTGGGATCGGACCTCCAAAGCCAGAGCCTCAGCTCCCAGTCCCCACGCGCCCTGGCGGGTGAGCAGACAAGCCTCTCAGGCTGCTTAGTGTTGGTCTGCAGTGATCCTCTATGTGGGAATCTCTCTGCTTTGCTTTCTGCACCCCTGTGGCTGCGCTCTCCTTGTGGCTCTGAAGCTTCCCCCCTGCCACCCCCCATCTCTGCCAGTGAAGGGGCTTCCTAGTGTGTGGAAACCTTTCCTCCTTTACAGCTCCCTCCCACTGGTGCAGGTCTGGTCCCTATTCTTTTGTCTATGTTTTTTCTTTTTTCTTTTGCCCTACCCAGGTACGTGGGGAGTTTCTTGCCTTTTGGGACGTCTGAGGTCTTCTGCCAGTGTTCAGTAGGTGTTCTCTAGGTGTTGTTCCACATGTAGATGTATTTCTGATGTATTTGTGGGGAGGAAGTTGATCTCCACGTCTTACTCCTCTACCATCTTAAAGGTCTCCTGATTCACTTTTTAAAAATTTTCTGATAATGTTGTTTTCAGTTTGTTCTCTTGTGTTTTCTAAATATGTAGTCATATCTACTGCAAACAGTAATTATTTTGTCTTCTCACAATTTCTATTTCTGGTTTCTCTTTCCAAGTGCGCTGTCTCTGAGAATGGCACTCTGCTGTTGTGCAGTGTGGAACTGTGTCCCCGTGGGGATCTTATATATTCCTTCTGTTGCTGGCCCATGGCTACAACTCTTACCAGTCTAAGGAAGTGATGTTGGGGCCTTACAGAGCTGCACCATATACTTACTGAATATTCTTCCCTAAAGTGTGGAAGGTTATATCCTCCCCCATTTGCTCCACAGCACACAGTGTTTGGCAAATCTTTTTCTTAATTTGTGTCTTAAATTTGTTTTTTTTCTTTTTTTTCCTTTTTTTTAGCGGTATGCGGGCCTCTCACTGTTGTGGCCTCTCCCATTGCGGAGTACAGGCTCCGGTCGCTCAGGCTCAGCGGCCATGGCTCACGGGCCCAGCCGCTCTGTGGCACGTGGAATCTTCCTGGACCGGGGCACGAACCCGCGTCCCCTGCATTGGCAGGCGGACTCTTAACCACTGCGCCACCAGGGAAGCCCCGTGTCTTAAATTTGTAGCTGTTTTTCTTAAGTAATGAAGATGCTGTATTTTTGTTGTTTTTAAATTTCACACAGAATAATTACTTTTACCTACCTAATTATCACAGGAAGTCTTCATTAGCTTTTTAAAGACATTTTGAAAAACATCATTTGGATTTTATTTTTTTTTACATAAATTTACATAGTCAAATATGTAGAATTTTTCTTTGTAACTTGGTTCAAGATTATCATAGAAGGTTGCAGAATGTGAGTAATTGTTGAAGCTGCGTAACAAAAACATAGGAATTCATGCTATTATCACTGCTTTTTGTATGTGTATAAATTTTCAAAATTAAAAAGATTAAGGGCATTAAGAAGAAAATGATATTTCTTTAGTTTCAGATCTGACAAACATTTACGAAATATTTTTTCTTTTTATGATTTCACTTTCAGTTATTTCTTTCACTAATTTAGAATTTTTTGTATCATGTTTGGTGAGCATATGATATTTCCCCCTTCAAAGAGGTAATCAATTATCCCAGCACTATTGATTGAACAAACTTTCCTCTCTCTCTGTCTTCCCTCCCCAGACAGACTTCATCATTTTCTAACATCATTGTGCAAGTCTATTTCTGGACAAATTATCTGTTTGTCAATTCTCATATAATAATCTATTTACAGCTTTTGTGCTTTTAATTAATTTTTGTATTGGTCATAGCAAATCTCTGTCATTATTTTTCTTTTTAAAAGTTTTCTTTTATCTTTTAATTGTCACTCTTCTTGATAAACTTTGGGACCATTCTCAGTTTCTAAAAACAATCACTGCGATATTATTTATTTTCACTTAGGAATACTATTTAATATAAAATTTAGCATATAATAAATGATATAATATTTATGAAGGTATATGTTGAAACCACAATTTTTAAATACTATTATTTACTCCTATTTTCCACAGTATGATAAACAGTTTACATCCTTTTTTTTTCATGGAATGACATTTTATTTTAAATATAGCAGTATGTACATGTCAGTCCTAAACTCCCAATCTGTCTCCCCACCATGACTTGTCCCCCTGTTAATCATAAGTTCGTCCTCTGAGTCCGTTTCTGTTTTGTAAATAAGTTCATTTGCATCTTTTTTTTTTTTTTAAGATTCTGCATGTGAGCAATATCACAATGATATTTGTCTTTCTCTGTGTGACTTACTTCACTTAGTATGATAATCTCCAGGTCCATCCATGTTGCTGCAAATGGCATTATTTCGTTCTTTTTAATGGCTGAGTAATATTCCATTGTATACGTGTACCACATCTTCTTTATGGGATATTAGTTAAATCACATTAAGCCTACATAATAATTAGAGAAGACATTCAACATCTTTTCTTCTCAGCTGGGTGCTTAGTGTAGTTTTCCAGTGATTGCAGTCTTGTTTTAGGATTCTCAGTGAAATTTAGTAGATTTTTTTCATTTATGTCTTGTGTATTTTTATTTTTTATGAATTTTATATATTTTGTTAGCAGTTGTGAATTAGATATATATTTTTCCTAATTAAAATTTATATTTTGTTCTTCCTGAGTTATATAGTACTAATGATGTTTGTTTGCTTATTTAGTGTATACTGTTTATTAACTATTTTTATAATTTTTTTCTAGAACTTTTTGCATTTACTGGGAAGATAACTATTATCAAGAAATAATTGAATTGGATTTTCATTTTTTTTAATACTATTCATTGGGCAAGGGTTCCAGAATAATGTCTTATAAGAGTGATGATACTGGCTAAACTTCTACTATTTCTGATTTTAATAGGCATTTCTCTAACGTTTTATTGTTAATTATGACATTGTAGGTTGATTTCATTTTACGAAAATAATTTTAGAACTTTTCTAATATGCTTTTTTCTTGTTTTGGAATCTTTTTTTTTAATACAGACAGATTCTTATGATGGTTCAACTTTGCAATTTTTTGACTTTACTATGATGCGGAAGTGATAAGGTAGAAACCCTACTTGAATTTTGATCTTTTTCTGGGCTAGTGTTATGTGGTAGATACTCTCTCAATATTCCCATGAGGCTGAGCAGTGGCAGTAAGCTGCAGCTCTTGGTCAGCCATACGATCATGAGGGTAAACAACCAATACACTTAAAACCATTCTGTACTCCAGCAGCCATTCTGTTTTTCCTTTTCAGTACAGTATTCAAAAAATTCCATGAGATATTCAACACTTTATTATAAAATAGGCTTTGTGTTAGATGATTTTGCCCAACTGTAGGCTAATGTAAGCATCCTGAGTGTGTTTAAGTTAGGCTAGGCTAAGCTATGATGTTTGGTAGGTTAGTATATTAAATACACATTTTCAACATGGTACTTTCATTTTTGGATGTGTTTATTGGGATGTACCTCCATAGGAAGCTGAGGAAGATCTGTACTTCAACTGTCATGTGTCAGAATGGATCTTATTTAATGTTTCTTCCTTTCTCATTATCAGTTTTATATTTTTTCATTCTTAATTTCATATTTACACTTTCCCTATATTAGACTTATTAGAAATTTGGTTCTCATGCTTTATTTAGCAGAAAAAATCTGGTTCTTAGACTTACTGTTTATTCTGTTGCTAATTTTAAATTTATTAATATTTGCTTTCATCTTTATTATTTTTTATCCCTTAGGCTTTTAAAAATGATGCTTTTTCTAACTTTTTGAGTTGAGAATTTTGCTACATGCTTTCATTCTTTTCATTTAATAATGAAAGTATTTACTTCGGTAAATCTTCCTTTTAGTATAACTTTGGCCATAAACCATATACTTTGATAGTTATCAGTTACTATTGTGTTCAACCAAGAATTAAAGTAAATCTGGCAAATAGTGTCTTATTTGAGAAATCTTTATATTTAGACTCTTTATTATTGAATTTTTTCCCTGAATGTTATTAACATACACCTGGTATTGAGTTTGCTGCCCATCTGTTAGAGAGAGGACCCTCTATCCTTCCACACCCATAGTTAGAAAGACTAGTTATTGCTCTGATAATACTACGTATTAATCAACTGAAAATTCTTATGATTTTCAATACAGAGATTTCTTTCCCTCTAAGAGCTTAGGAAGTCAGCCAGAGCAGCTTTCCTTCAGGCTCTAGGTCAAGATCATCTCTCTGCTCATAACTGTGTGGTATGGCTTCTACTCAAATTCCACTGATCAAGGCAGAACATATGGCCATGCCCAAATGGGGTGGAAAAGTATACTCTGCCTACACAAAAATTATGGAAAGAACAGAGAAGGAAGGAAAAATTGTGATACAGTAACATAGGAGACTCTAATCATGGTGATAGAACAAATGCTTTACTTAGATTTTTCTTTCCTGGTCCTTTTAAAGTAGCAGATGTATAGGACCAAGGGAGCTAAGCTTGACGTGTTAGCTAAGGTTGAGAGTCCAATGAACACCTGCTTAATACAGATTTAGAGACTAGAGTAATTCTTACCATACATGTGCTTAAGCAGGGGAGGAGGGTTAATAACGAATTAGTGCCAGAATTCTATCTAAAGTAACCAGGAGAAAGATTAGTTTATAAATTCAGGTGTGAAAGAAACGGCACATTTCTTTATTTCTTTAAATTGAACAATTTTAGGCTCTGAGTCCCTCTGCTAGTTTGGGATGTATAACACAGTAATATTCCATGTCTTCCCCATTCCGTCACTGAAAATTAAAAAGCAATTTGGGGAGCTTATGTGGTTCCTAGAAAGTGTGAGAAAGGTCTTTGATTACCAACCCATCAACATTGATGCAGATACCCTTATTCTTCCACAATTATAGAAAGGAGGAAAGTTAACAAAACGTTAATAGCAGTTACTTTGAGGATGCGAGTGCACAGATGAAAGATGTGACTGGAGAGAGGGAGGGGATTTTTTTTCCTTTTCTATGTTTGTATTTTTAAGTGGTGGGTTTATGAGTAATTTTTTTCCTATTATAAAAGTGTTGTCATTGGATATAATTTACACACAATAAGATATATCCATTTAAAGTGTACAGTTCCATGCATTTTGACAGATACATACACCCATGAAGCTCCCCTCTTGCCCCCAGCAATTAAGATTTGGGTTATTACAGAAAGTTTTCTCCTGTCCCTGGATAGTCCTTCCCTCTCTCACTCCCCCAGCAAGTGATCTGCTTTCTATCAGATGGAGAAATGATTAACTTGCATTTTCTAGAGCTTCATATAAATGGACTCATATAGTATGTAGCCTTTTGTGCAAAGCTTCTTTCACTCAGCCTGTTTTTGAGAGTCACCTATATTAAGTATATTGGTGTGTCCCCATGCCCCGCCCTGCTCTTTTTGGTTTTGAAAGCTTCTCCCGCAACCCCCAACTAGAAAATTAACATTGATACAGTTCACAGACCTTATTTAGATATAACCAGTTTTACATAAACTCTTTTGTGTATGTGTATTTAGTTCTGTATAATTTTGCTACGTGTGGATTCTTTTTTTTTAATATGTATAGAATTTCTTTGTAGGTGGAATTTTTAAAAGTGTTCACTTTTATTAAGCTTCAGTGTAAGCGTCACATTAATTATCAGGCCTTGAAAAACATTAAAATCTTAGAGTCATAAAAGATCAGCTAGGGCTTCCCTGGTGGCGCAGTGGTTGGGGGCCCGCCTGCCGATGCAGGGGACGCGGGTTCGTGCCCCGGTCCGGGAGGGTCCCGCGTGCCGCGGAGCGGCATGGCCCGTGAGCCGTGGCAGCTGGGCCTGCGTGTCCGGAGCCTGTCCTCCGCGGCAGGAGGGCCCGCAGTGGTGAGGGGCCCGCGTGCCGCAAAGAGAAAAAAAGGAAGAAAAAAAAGATCATGTAGTGTTACTTCAGTTGGGAGAAGAGTCATACAGTGATATATCAAAATTTACAACTTGAATTTTATTGTATCAGACACTTGAACAAAATTGAGTCGAACTTCTTTCCCTGGGTTGAGCTTACTTATTTTCTATTGAAATAAGCAAAAAAGAAGGAAATTCCATGACACCAGGAGACCCGGGGACCCACCAAAGAATTATTCTGCTGGTCGTTTCTTCTTCTTCTTTTTTTTTTTTTTTTTTTTTATTTTTGAATTTTATTTTATTTATTTTTTTATACAGTAGGTTCTTATTAGAAGTCCATTTTATACATATTCGTGTATATATTTCAATCCCAATCTCCCAATTCATTACACCACCAACCCGCCCCCCCACCACTTTCCCCCCTTGGTGTCCATATTTTTGTTCTCTACATCTGTGTCTCAGTTTCTGCCCTGCAAACTGGTTCATCTGTATCATTTTTCTAGGTTCCACATATATGCGTTAATATATGATATTTGTTTTTCTCTTTCTGACTTACTTCACTCTGTATGACAGTCTCTATATCCATCCATGTCTCTACAAATGGCCCAATTTCGTTCCTTTTTATAGCTGAGTAATATTCCATTGTATATAGGTACCATATCTTCTTTATCCATTCATCTGTTGATGGACATTTAGGCTGTTTCAATGACCTGGCTATTGTAAATAGTGCTGCAATGAACATTGGGATGCATGTGTCTTTTTGCATTATGGTTTTCTCTGGGTATATGCTCATTAGTGAGATTGCTGTGTCATACGGTAATTCTATTTTTAGTTTACTAAGCAACCTCCATACTATTCTCTGTAGTAGCTGTATCAATTTACATTCCCACCAACAGTGCAAGAGTGTTCCTTTTTCTCCACACCTTCTCCAGCATTTGTTGTTTGTAGATTTTCTGATGATGCCCATTCTAACTGGTGTGAGGTGATACCTCATTGTAGTTTTGATTTGCATTTCTCTAATAATTAGTGATGTTGAAGAGCTTTTCATGTGCATCTTGGCCATCTCTATGTCTTCCTTGGAGAAATGTCTATTTAGCTCTTCTGCCCATTTTTGGATTGGGTTGATTTTTTTTTAATATTGAGCTGCATGAGCTGTTTATATATTTTGGAGATTAATCCTCTGTTGATTCATTTGCAAATATTTTCTCCCATTCTGAAGGTTGTCTTTTCGTCTTGTTTGTAGTTTCCTTTGCTGTGCAAAAGCTTTTAAGTTTCATTAGGTCCCATTTGTTTATTTTTGTTTTTATTTCCATTATTCTATGAGGTGGATCGAAAAATATCTTGCTGTGATTTATGTCAGAGTGTTCTTTCTATGTTTTCTATAAGAGTTTTATAGTGTCCAGTCTTATATTTAGGTCTCTAATCCATTTTGAGTTTATTTTTCTGTATGGTGTTAGGGAGTGTTCTAATTTCATTCTTTTACGTGTAGTTGTCCAGTTTTCCCAACACCACTTATTGAACAGAGTGTCTTTTCTCCATTATATATCCTGCCTCCTTTGTCATAGGTTAATTGATTGTGTGAGTTTATCTCTGGGCTTTCTATCCTGTTCCATTGATCTATATTTCTGTTTTTGTGCCAGTAGCATATTGTCTTGATTACTGTAGCTTTGTAGTATAGTCTGAAGTCCGGGAGTCTGATTCCTCCAGCTCTGTTTTGTTCCCGCAAGACAGCTGTGGCTATTCGGGGTCTTTCTTGTCTCCATAAAAATTTTAAGATTTTTTGTTCTAGTTCTGTAAAAAATGCCATTGATAATTTGATAGGGATTGTATTGTATCTGTAGATTGCTTTGGGTAGTATAGTCATTTTCTCAATGTTTATTCTTCCAGTCCAAGAACAAGGTATATCTCTCCATCTGTTTGTATCATCTTTAATTTCTTTCATCAGTGTCTTATAGTTTTCTACATACAGGTCTTTTGTCTCCATAGGTAGGTTTATTCCTAGGTATTTTATTCTTTTTGTTGCAGTGGTAAATGGGAGTGTTTCCTTAATTTCTCTTTCAGATTTTTTTTTTTTGGTGGTACGTGGACCTCTCACTGTTGTGGCCTCTCCCATCACGGAGCACAGGCTCCGGACGCACAGGCTCAGCAGCCATGGCTCACGGGCCCAGCCGCTCCGCGGCATGTGGGATCCTCCCGGACCGGGGCACGAACCCGCGTCCCCTGCATTGGCAGGCGGACTCTCAACCACTGTGCCACCAGAGAAGCCCTCTCTTTCAGATTTTTCATCCTTAGTGTATAGGAATGCAAGAGATTTCTGTGCATTAATTTTGTATCCTGCAACTTTACCAAATTCATTGATTAGTTCTAGTAGTTTTCTGGTGGCATCTTTAGGATTCTATATGTATAGAATCATGTCATCTGCAAACAATGACAGTTTTACTTGTTCTTTTGCAATTTGTATTCCTTTTCTTTTTCTTCTCTGATTGCTGTGGCTAGGACTTCCAAAACTATGTTGAATAGTCGTGATGAGAGTGTACATCCTTGTCTTGTTCCTGATCTTACAGGAAATGCTTCCAGTTTTTCACCATTGAAAATGGTGTTTGCTGTGGGTTTGTCGTATATGGCCTTTATTATGTTGAGGTAGGTTCCCTGTATGCCCACTTTCTGGAGAGTTTTTATCATAAATGGGGTGTTGAATTGTGTCAGAAGTGTTTTCTGCATCTACTGAGATGATCATATGGTTTTCCTTCTTCAGATTGTTTTTGTAGTGTATCACATTGATTGATTTGAGTATATTGAAGAATCCTTGCATCTCTGGCATAAATCCCATTTGATCATGGTGTATGATCCTTTTAATATGTTGTTGGATTCTGTTTGCTAATATTTTGTTGAGGATTTTTGCATCTGTATTCATCAGTGATGTTGGTCTGCAATTTTATTTTTTATAGTATCTTTGTCTGGTTTTGGTATCAGGGTGATGGTGGCCTCATAGCATGAGTTTGGGAGTTTTCCTTCCTCTGCAATTTTTTGGAAGAGTTTGAGGAGGATGGGTGTTAGCTTTTTTCTCTAAATGTTTGATAGAGTTCACCTGTGAAGCCATCTGGTCCTGGGCTTTTGTTTGTCAGAAGATTTTTCATCACACTCTCAATTTCAGTTCTTGTGATTGGTCTGTTTATATTTTCTGTTTCTTCCTGGTTCAGTCTCAGAAGGTCGTGCATTTCTAAGAATTTCTCCATTTCTTTCAGGTTGTCCATTTTATTGGCATAGAGTTGCTTGTAGTAGTCTCTCAGGATGCTTTGTATTTCTGCGGCGTCTGTTGTAAATTCTCCTTTTTCATGTCTAATTTTATTGCTTTGAGGCCTTTCGCTCTTGATGAGTCTGGCTAATGGTTTATCAATTTTGTTTATCTTCTCAAAGAACCAGCTTTTAGTCTTATTGTCTTTGCTATTGTTTTCTTTGTTTCTATTTCATTTATTTCTGCTCTGATCTTTATGATTTCTTTCCTTCTACTAACTTTGGGTTTTGTTTGTTCTTCTTTCTCTAATTCCTTTAGGTGTAACGTTAGATTGTTCATTTGAGATGTTTCTTGTTTCTTGAGGTAGGCTTGTATTGCTGTAAAGTTCCCTCTTAGAACTGCTTTTGCTGCATCCCATAGGTTTGGATCATTATGTTTTTGTTGTAATTTGTCTCATCATGTTTTTGTTGTAATTTGTCTCTAGGTATTTTTTGATTTCCTCTTTGGTTACTGCAGTGATCTCTTGGTTATTTAGTAACGTATTGTTTATCCTCCATGTGTTTGTGTTTTTTACATTTTTTTCCCTCTAATTGATTTCTAATCTCATAGCATTGTGGTCAGAAAAGATGCTTGATATGATTTCGATTTTCTTAAATTTACTGAGGCTGGATTTGTGACCCAAGATGTGATCTATGCTGGAGAATGTTCCATGCGCATTTAAGAAGAAAGTGCAATCTGCTGTGTTTGGATGGAATGTCCTATAAATATCAATTAAATCTGTTCTATTGTGTCCTTTCAAGCTTCTTTTTCTTATTAATTTTCAGTTTCGATGATCTGTCCGTTGGTGTGAGGCGTTAATGTCCCCCACTATTATTGTGTTACTGTCGATTTCCTCTTTAGAGCTGTTAGCACTTGCCTTATGTATTGAGGTGCTCCTATGTTGGGTGCATATATATTTATAATTGTTATATCTTCTTGGATTGATCCTTTGATCATTATGTAGTGTCCTTCCTTGTCTCTTGTAACATTATTTTAAAGTTTGTTTTATCTGATATGAGTATTGCTACTCCAGCTTTCTTTGGATTTCCATTAGCATGGAATATCTTTTTCCATCGCCTCACTTTCAGTCTGTATGTGTCCCTAGGTCTGAAGTGGGTCTTTTGTAGACAGCATATATATGGGTCTTGTTTTTGTATCCATTCAGCAAGCCTGTGTCTTTTGGCAGGAGCGTTTAATCCATTCATGTTTAAGGTAATTATCGATATGTACATTCCTATTACCATTTTCTTAATGGTTATGGGTTCGGTTTTGTAGGTACTTTTTTTCTCTTGTGTTTCCCACTTAGAGAAGTTCCTATAGCATTTGTTGTAGAACTGGTTCCGTGATGCTGAATTCTCTTAGCTTTTGCTCTTATGTAAAGCTTTTGATTTCTCCATCGACTCTGAATGAGATCCTTGCTGGGTAGAGTAAACTTGGTTGTAGGTTCTTCTCTTCCATCATTTTAAATATATCATGCCACTCCCTTCTGGCTTGTAGAGTTTCTGCTGAGAAATTAGCTGTTAACCTTATGGGAGTTCCCTGTATGTTGTTTGTCGTTTTTCCCTTGCTGCTTTCAATAATTTTTCTTCGTCTTTAATTTTTGTAAATTTGATTACTATGTGTTTTGGCATGTTTCTCCCTGGGTTTATCCTGCCTGGGACTCTCTGCACTTCCTGGACTTGGGTGGCTATTTCCATTCCCATATTAGGGAAGTTTTCGACTGTAATCTCTTCAGATATTTTCTCATGTTCTTTGTCTCTCTCTTCTCTTTCTGGGACTCCTATAATGTGAATTTTGTTGCATTTAATGTAGTCCCAGATGTCTCTTAGGCTGTCTTCATTTCTTTTCATTCCTTTTTTTTTATTCTGCTCTGCGGCAGTGAATTCCACCATTGTGTCTTCCAGGTCACTTATCCGTTTTTCTGCCTCAGTTATTCTGCTGTTGATTCCTTTTAGTGTATTTTTTAATTTCAGTTATTGTATTGTTCATCTCTGTTTGTTTGTTATTTAATTTTTCTAGGTGTTTGTTCTTTAACTATCATTATTCTGAATGAAACATTTCTTACATCTTCTTGACCTTTACCTCCATTCTTTTTCTGAGGTCCTGGGTCATCTTCACTATCATTATTCTGAATTTTTTTTTTGGAAGGTTGCCTATCTCCACTTCATGTTGTTGTTTTTCTGGGGTTTAATCTTGTTCCTTCTTCTGAAGTTAACATTGTTCCTTCATCTGGTACAAAGTCGTCTGCCTTTTTATTTTGTCTGTCTTTTTGTGAATGTGGTGTTCCCTTCACAGGCTGCAGAATTGTAGTTCTTCTTGCTTTTGATGTCTGCCCTCTCAGTTTATGTGTAATTTTATCATCTTTTTTGTGTTCTTGGTATTTTTCAAGTAAAAAAATAAAAATAACATTAATTTCCTAAGTTTGTTATGAAGATTAAATGAGTAATACATATAAAGGGTTTAACACCTTGGCTGCCTCATAGTAACCTCCTTAATTCTGTGTGCAGGATTGTTCTGTTGTTAACATGGTTATATTAGAAGCTATATTTCCTAGAATCTCCTTCCTTGTATTCTCTCGGTAAGAGTTGGCTGTAAGTGAAGTCGCATTATATTTTAGAGGCAGAAGAAGAACTGCTTCTATGTTATGAGGATCACTGTAGGTTAGAGATTATGAGAAGTTGATGCAGTTGTGTGGGCAGGATCCATTTTGTCCTTGTTCTTGCCCACTGGGTGTCTAGAATCTCCCCAACTGTCTACCCTCCTATCCCACAGCAGCTAGTCCCACCACAACATGCTTAATTATGAACTAACAGAGGTGGCCACAGAAAGTCAAGCTCCTTTGATAAGCTTGTCCTAGCTCCTCTTTTTAGTACTTTTTCAGGATCCAGATGTTTCAGGCTTCCATATATCCCTATAAACTCTAGCTTATTCATCTGTGTATGGACTAGTTAGTAAACCATCTTTGATTTTTCAACTCATTAAAAATATGCAGAATTTGTATTGATGTTGTTAATGTAATGTGAATCAGGGATAATGTGATTTAATATCATTCTAGATCAAAGGTGAATAAAGCATGAAACATTTTTACACTTACTTTAGCACATTAAGCCACCTTTTGTGTATTCAAGATAATAGAATAATAAACATTCCTAACTCAGTGATAGAATAAGTACTGTGGTCAGTTATTACTACATTGTTAAGTAATAAAAGAGCTTAATTACCCATTTCCTAATATCATTGCATTTTCTGCTTATAACTGTATAGCATAGAGCAAAAGAGTCTTCCTGTTTTTGAAAAGAAATCAACGCATTTACATCAGGCACTCAAAACTTGAGAACCAGCAGTGAGAGAATCACATCAACTAAAATAAGAAAATATCCTCTGACAAGTAAGATTTCACACGTAATTGAATGATCATGACAAGCTGTGATCAGTAATAGCAAATTTCCCTGGGGACTCTTTTTTAGCCATTGTTATATTCCTGAAAACCGATTTACAGTTCAGAATTCACTCACTTCTAAAGCAGATTTGAGGGTCTTGGGAAGAAACAAGAGATAGACTTACTTATATCTCCAGGGCATTTAGTATCTCTAGGACATTTATATGTAAATATAATCCATATAGAATTTGCATTATGTGTATGTATTTAATTTGCTGACAGTGAATAGATAATTAATATCAATAATTCATGATTATTCATTTAATGAATATTGCACATATATAGTGATAAAAATCAAAGACGAGCCTAATCTTAAGAATATGAAACATACTGCATTTGTAAACTATGTATTTTCAGTGCTAACGTTAAAAAAACATACCATTGGCATAAGAAACTTATATCACCATCTGTACAAATATTAAAGTACACCACTATAAATTATATTTAGTAGCTCTATAAATGGAGAAAGGCAGGGAAATACAGTCAAAATATATAGTATCATAATAAAATATATTAAAGTATATCAAGATTTCAGTCTTCAAAGTATTGGTTTCCCATGGAGTCATAATTAATCCATGTTCCGTCTCTTCTGTGTACAGAGAAAAGTACATAAACAGAGGAGTTTTCATTCACACCTCCTCTTCTGCCAAATTCCAAATGAAATGAAACCAAAGCTAGCATGCCAAAAAATTTGATTCAAAGGAAACCTCAGACACTGAAGCCATTAAGCACACATTTCCTAAATAAAAAATGAGTTGTCTGCAAGCTGTCTTGACACGGTCTGCAAAGTCTCACTGCATAAAACAGCAGCTCAGCAGATTGTCAGAGAGTTCCTGAGGTAAACAAAAACCAAATCAAACTTCCTTCTCCCTGTCTTTCCATTTAAGGTTCATCTTGACAGGAAAAAAACTATATATATATATATATATATGCTTCTTTGCTCTCTAAGAGAGATTTGCAAATATTCCCATACAGCATTTGGGCATTGCCTTTTGATTTGGAATAGTTTTTCAAAAATGGGAAAATAATGCACTGACTGTATGAAAAAGATGCCTACTAATTCATTTAAGAGTTTGAAAATTAATTACTTTTATTATATATATCAACTACTGGCAATTAAAACTCAAATTTCAGAAAAATTTGAGATGATTATTTTTGTTAAGAGCACAGGATCTGGAATTAGACAGTTGTCCTTGAATTCTATATATACATATACTATATCTAACTTTGGACAATATACTTCACCTATCTGGGCCTCAGTTTCTCTGTCTTTAATGGGAATAATGGAAGTACTTACCTCATACAGTTGTCTTAAGAGTTAAATTAGTTAATATATATTTTAGAACAATAGTTCATGCTGTGTAATAAATTTTATTTGTGCTAGCTCTAATATGGTAATTATTATATTATTATTTGTTTTGTTTATTGTTCCCTTCCTAGGTGTTTCTTGTAACCTGTAACCCCTGCTACTATACAGCCATCTGTTTCATTAGCCATACTCTATTATTATCATATTCTATAAATCTCTTTCTGAATTTCTAGAGCTATGATATACAGTTGTGTATATCCAGAGAGTTGAGATGGAATGGAGAGTGAGCAACAGTGGGTGCCCCTAGCTTTTTACTTTATTTATTTATTTAACTTTTATTGGAGTATAGTTGATTTACAGTGTGTTACTTTCTGCTGTACAGCAAAGTGAGTCAGTTATACATATATCACCTCTTTTTTAGGTTCTTTTCCCACATAGGTCATTATGTATTTTATGTATAATAGTGTGTATATGTCAATCCCAATCTCCCAATTTATCCCTCCCCTCCTTTCCCCCCTGGTAACCATAAGATTGTTTTCTACATCTGTAACTCTATTTCTTTTTTGTAGATAAGTTCATTTGTACCATTTTCTTAGATTCCACATATAAGTGATATATGATATTTGTCCTTCTGACTTACTTCACTCAGTATGACAATATCTAGGTCCATCCACCTTTCTGCAAATGGCATTATTTCATTCTTTTTTTATGGCTGAGTAATATTCCACTGTATATATGTACTGCATCTTCATATCCATTCCTCTGTTGATGGACATTTAGGTTGCTTCCATGTCCTGGCTATTGTAAATAGTGCTGCAGTGAACATTGGGGTGCATGTATCTTTTCGAATTATGGTTTTCTCTGGGTATATGCCCAGAAGTGTGATAGATGGATCATATGGTAACTCTATTTGTAGTTTTTTAAGGAACCTCCATCCATACCATTCTCCATAGTGGCTGTACCAATTTACATTCCCACCAACAGTGTAGAAGGTTTCCCTTTTCTCCACACCCTCTCCAGCATTTGTAGATTTTTTGATGATGTTCATTCTGACCAGTGTAAGGTGATACCTCATTGTAGTTTTGATTTGCATTTCTCTAATAATTAGTGATGTTGAGCATCTTTTCATGTGCTTTTTGGCCATCTGTATGTCTTTTTTGGAGAAATGTCTCGATCTGCCCATTTTTTGATTGGGTTGTTTGGGGTCTTTTTGTTATTGAGCTGCATGAGCTGTTTGTATATTTTGGAGATTAAACCCTTGTTGGTCGCTTCGTTTGCAAATATTTTCTCGTATTCTCCTATTATTTTCTCCTATCGGGTTGTCTTCTTGTTTTGTTTATGGTTTCCTTTGCTGTGCAAAAGTTTTTAAGTTTAATTAAGTCCCATTTGTTTATTTTTGTTTTTATTTCCATTACTCTAGGAGGTGGATCAAAAAAGATTTTGCTCTGATTTATGTCAGAGTGTTCGCCTATGTTTTCCTCTTAGAGTTTTATAGTATCTGGACTTACATTTAGGTCTTTAATCCATTTTGAGTTTATTTTTGTGTATGGTATTAGGGAGTGTTCTAATTTCATTCTTTTACATGTGTTGAATAGCTGTCCAACTTTCCCAGCACCACTTATTGAAGAGACTCTCCTTTCTCCATTGAATGTTCTTGCCTCCACTGTCACAGATTAGGTGTCCATAGGCACATGGGTTTATCTCTGGACTTTCTATCCTGTTCCATTAAACTATATTTTTGTTTTTGTGCCAAAGTACCATACTGTTTTGATTACTGTAGCTTTGTAATATAGTTTGAAGTCAGGGAGCCTGATTCCTCCAGCTCTGTTTTTCCTTCTCAAGATTGCTTTGGCTATTTGGGGTCTTTTATGTTTCCATACAAATTGTAAAAATTTTTTTCTCTAATTCTGTGAAAAATGCCGTTGGTAGTTTGATAGGATTGCACTGAATCTGTAGATTGCTTTGGGTGGTATAGTCGTTTTGATAATACTGGTTCTTCCAATCCAAGAACATGGTATATCCCTTCATCTTTTTGTGTCATCATTGATTTCTTTCATCAGTATCTTATAGTTTTCTGAGTACAGGTCTTTTCCTTCCTTAGGTAGGTTTATTCCTAGGCATTTTATTCTTTTTGGTGCAGTGGTAATGGGATTGTTTCCTTAATTTCTCTCTTTGATCTTTCATTGTTAGTATATAACAATGAAGGAGATTTCTGTGTATTAATTTTGTATCTTGCAACTTTACCAGATTCATCGATGAGCTCTAGTAGTTTTCTGGTAGCATCTTTAGGATTTTCTATGTATAGTATCACATCACCTACAAACAGTGACAGTTTTACTTCTTCTTTTCCAATTTGTATTCCTTTTATTTCTTTTTCTTCTCTGATTGCCATAGTTAGGACTTCTGAGACTATGTTGAATAAGACCCTAGCTTTTTAAAAGCACTTATAAAGAAAAAATCAATTCTGTGTTTCTGTTTCTTAAGACTACTCATAAGCAAAACTATGAAGTTCACAGATTGTTTTAGATTTTCTTCTGTTGGTTGCTGTTCCTTGCTATACCCCTGCAACCAAGGCTTGAGAGGGGTTTCTTGCCTTGAGCCTGTTATGATAGGTTCAGCATCTTAACACAGTGGTCCATGCTTTGCATCTCTCCCTTATTTTTCAGTTCATTTGCTATCATCCCATTCCCAGTGATACATACCCATGTTTCATATCTCTCATAATCTTGCTTTCCATTAGGCAATGCTGGATTATAATGTGCTCATCAAAAAAATGAATTCCACTTAGAACATTAGCTAAGTAATATGTTACCCTTTCTAAATAGTGTGTCAGCCTCCCTCCTTTTGCATTGCTTGTTTCTTACACATAACACATATTGGCTCATTTCTAGATATCTGTTTTGAATCAATTTGAAGGCCCATCATAGTTCATATGTAAAAGATAATACTTCATCATACACATACCTGTTATGGAACAAGTGTTCCTTGGAATACCCTTTGGAAAAGACTGTCTTACATGCAATGTAGTGGAGTATATTCACACAATTTAAATGAAATACTTACAGAAAAACTTGATATAAATAAAAAGACATGAAACTCGAAATTATGCTTATCCCATTAGTTAAAAAAAAAAAAAATATATATATATATATTTTTTGTGCTCTGCGGGCCTCTTACTGTTGTGGCCTCTCCCGTTGTGGAGCACAGGCTCCGGACGCACAGGCTCAGCGGCCATGATTTACGGACCCAACAGCTCTGCGGCATGTGGGATTCTCCCGGACCGGGGCGCGAACCCGTGTCCCCTGCATCGGCAGGCAGACTCTCAACCACTGCACCACCAGGGAAGCCCTCCATTAGTTAAAATATTTGAACTAAATATTTATTAAAAATTTTCTCCTCTAACTTGAACACTTGACTCTCTAAACAGGCAGATTTTGATTTTCAAAACTGATAAATGAGAGTGAATTAAGATTTACACATTAAGGAAATGGCAAGTGGCTCATGGCTCAGCCCCTGTGTAGCCAACTGCATGAAATGAAAAAATTAGGTTGTCTTATTTCATGCACTGTATAGTAGCTCACACTGTGCTGGCCTGAATTAAATCTAGATCACAAGAAGCTTCATATGTTATTAGCAAACTGTAGTTATCAATCCTTTCTCTAAAGAGAAGACAGAATAATTGAAACTGAAGTGAGCTAATGTGTCTCCAGCTCTTAGTACAATTGGTGAACACAGAAGCAGAAAGTGTACAATGACTATTAGTTTTATAGTTAAGCAACTCTGCCAAAAGTGCATTATATTGGGAAATACGGGAATATTAAATGCTTTAGCTACCCATTAGAGGCTGGAAGAATGTTAATTTATCATCTTTTTTATGCAGGTCCACAATTATTCTGGGCTTAAGTCAAGTGGAAACAAGTTGTCCCCACATACCAATACCTACTAGCAAACTCCTCATGCTTTCTCTCATTCTCTTCCCAGAATCTCTAAGGCACCACATGCTTAAATAAAATAATGTAATCACAGCAACTAGACATGCTTCTTCATTTCCCCAAATAATCATTCCCCAGTTTTTAATGACATCAGAAGTGCCAAGTAGAATTGTACTTCTAATGTCTTCTCTAATTAGCTAGCCTTGGAACCCTCATCTTTCTCACTATTAGCGTAAATGACTTATTTATAGCAAATTAGTCTGGTGTTAGGATTCATCCCAAACCCCCAAAAGTTGGAACCATATTTTTTTTCTTGCTGTTGAATACATTCTCAGAGCATAGAAGGGACTAGAGAACAGAATTTTATTGGTCTAAGAACTTTCTATTCCCCTTTATTTACTCATGTTATTTTTCTTTCTACAATCTTTGTTTAAAAATGAGCATTGGAATATTGAAGGCTTGAAAAAATTTATGGTTAAATTAAAAAGAGGGACATGAGGGGTGTGGGGAGTATGTAGGAACAGGGAAGACAAGGATGAGAAGGAAATTTCCCCAGTTATAAATGTGCTTCCAGGAACCTTTCCAGCATATGATAAATATCTAATTGAGGTTGGCAGTTAAAATCAGTGAGGTAGGAAAACCTGAGAAGAAAATCCTTGTCTAAAATTGTGGAAAAACCCCCAGATATTAAAATAGACACAAGTAGATGCAAGAATAATTGAATATAAATGAGAATGGAATAGATGGAGTGATGATGAGTCCCAGTGGGGAAAGTTGAAAATATACTCAAAATTTTTAGACATAAAAATTTGGTGGTTGGTGGTCTTAGTTGGTGGTCTTAGTTGGTGGTCTTAGAGTTTGAAACCACTGTTTCACCTGAAGCTTAAAGGTACCTGAGATGAAGGACATATCTATGTGTAAAGCATAGAAGGAAAAGAATTAGTAACCAAGGACTAGAAATTGATATAAATTTGCTGTATCACCTCAACCTAACCAATTAACACCTAAATATACTTCTTCTAAGGTAAAGTGGGGTTAATAATAAAAATATTAGTCTCTTTCCTTTACTTTGTCTTAATAGCCCTTATATAATGTCACCTCACATTTTTAAGCTTCCAAGCAGTACAGAAGGGTTAAATGTATTGTAGGAGCATGTAGATTCTCCCAAGTAATAAGATGGGTAAACTGAGTGACAGAGCTTCAAGAACAAATGAAATTACTCCACCCTTTTGAAGATCATGATGGGAAAGATACATTCAAGAGAGAATACCAAAGGAACACTTGGAATTAACGACCTGAAGAAATGGACCAAGAAATCAGTAATGGATGAACTTTGCACCAATGCACACCAGATGAGAACCATAGCTACAGATATTTTCTTGAGGAAGAACTGGATCCCTAGACTCTGAATCAGTTATTTTCCTTAATATTATCACTTCTGTCATATCAAGTAGTTACAAGAAATAAGAAATTATTATTATGACTTCCAGCTCCCTAAAGGTAATGTCAGCTGATTAAATCAAAATGTCTAAACATTTCCCCCAAAACTTGTATAAGCAGGTCAATGAGAAGAGCATATAAAATTACCTATAGCTGATATCTATGGAATAATTGGAACACCAAAATTATTACCAATTTCAAATTATGTGTAGGTAGCAAAATAAACATGCAAATTCAGCAGGTTCATTCTCAGACCACATGACTGTATATGGAGTCTGTCAGTGACTGAAGAGAAAATAGGAAAAGTGGATAGGGACCTAATAGTGATAAAGACTGATAAAATCATGCACAGTAAGAATCAACAAACTAAGTGAAAAAGTGCTGAGAACAGGTCAGAGATCTTGTTGGTCACAGCTCTGGTTACTGGAGCATAAAAAAGGAGGAGGTGTGGAAGTGCATGGAACCAGTGTTGGAAGTATTGAAGAAGCACCGCTTCAGGGGTGGAATGGGGAGACTTAGAGTAGGGAGCATCCTTTGAGTCTCATTGATGAGAGAAAAAGAAGCAAGCAGTGGAAGTTAAAGATCCTATAGAAATAAAAAAGCAGAGGAAGATAATCTTGAACTAAAAATCCTGGTAAGCAACCCAAATTTCCAACATTGGCTAGATAAACCTATTACTTTCGTGTAGGGAAATATTAGATGAACAGAACAGAAAACTGGATACAATATCCATACAAAGCTTCTCTAAAAAAATAAAAGAATAAAATAAAAATGGTGTATTAGCTCAGGTTGCCATAATAAAATACTATAGACTGGTGACTTAGAAATTTTTCTCTGACAGTTCTGGAGGCTGGAAGTCTTGGATGAAGGTGTCAGTGTAATTGAGTTCTGGTGAAAGCCCTCTTCCTGGCTTGAAGGCATCCACCTTCTTACTGTGTGCTCACATGGCCTTTCCTCGGTGTGTGTTTATGGAGAAAGAGAGAGAGATCTTTCTTTCTTGTTTTTTATAAGGCCACCAGCATCCCTATTGAATTAGGGCCCTACCCTTATGATCTCATTTAACCTTGATAAGCTCCTAAAACCCCTATCTCCAAATACAGTCATGTTGGTGATTAAAACACCAATAAAGAAGGTTGTTTAATAATGTTGAGGGCCAAAATTCACAGTGAAGATACAGCAGTAGTGAATATATAGCAAATAATACAGCAATTGCTTTTAAAAAAGATATGGAATGATTTTTATTATGTATTTTTATAATATATAATGATATAAAGTAAAAAAACAGGGTGCAAAGTAGCAAATAAGCTTTGCCTGTCTTGTAAAACGATAGGGGCAATAAGACGTGTGTGTGTGTGTGTGTGTGTGTGTGTGTGTGCGTGCGCGCATGTGCGTGCACGCTTATTTTTAGAAAAGACAACTGAGAGCAGAAAGGATAAAAAGAAACTATCTGTGGCAAATATGTGGGAATTGGTTGGAAGGTATAGTAGGTAGAAATGAAAGTTACCTTTATATTTATTTATAATATATATTTATGTAATTAAGTAGTTTATATATGTTTTATATGTAATTATATATTTTGACTTGTCTTTTGAAATATGTAAATGATTTACGTATTTTAAAAATTGAAATGGAATAAGATAAAATTCTATAATTAATTATAGCTGAAACAAACCTACATGTATACCAAACAGATAACATAGTCACACAGGCAAAGAAGTTATTCAAGGAATTTTGAACATAGTTCTCTGAACACCCTTAGAGAGTAACAGACTTAGGTTAAAAAAAGTAAAAACAAACAGACAAACAAAAAAACCCATGTTTCACTTAATAGATTTGTTGTTAATAGTGATATTGGTTTAACGGTTCTGAAATTACTTTGTGTGTTCTAAAGGATAGAACAAATATGTAAATATATTGATGTTGTTGAGAATTAGGGTTCTCACTGTGTAAAAAATGGAGATGAAATCCACAGGTAAAAAAATCCCTTGTGGACTATAACTGTATGTGTATTTCCTAGCTCTGTTCATAGAACTGGGCCAGAATCAATGATAACTCATTAACAATGAGAACATCTAGGCCCTGGATCTTGGTCTCTAAATATTTCACTTTAAAAGAAACCAAGGTTCTATGGAGAAATGGGTGATTTTAGGTTTGTGGCAAGAAAATGGTAATGGGAACCTGGAACATTTTGATGTACCAGAAAGCTAGAAGTCAATACTATTGTGCTGAGAAAAGAACATGGAAACAAAATTCTGTTTAAAATAGGAGCAGGCTTGAAGGACGTTACATGGTCAAATTTCGGACAATTAGAATATCAAAAATAATGACATTAATGTATTGTGGAAAATGATTTTAAAGCCCCAGGTACTTTTACTGGTTAAAAAGGGGTCAAAAAAGATTTTAAGATATTTTATAAATAAATTTTGCTAACCACATTCTAACCAGAGTTGAACAATAAGATATCTTACTTCCCTTAAAATTAAAATTTTGAAAAACTGAGTAAGCAAATTAGTACGATCATTTGTTAATTATCGAAATGAGAGCTTAGAATGCAGTTTCAGCACTGTTCTAAGCACTTTTACATGTTTTGTCTTATTTAAGTCTAATGCCCCTGAGGGGTTAGCTTTATTTTATAGATAGCAAAATCTATTTGGAGAATTTAAGAAGCTAGCCCAAAGTCATATGAAGAGCCAGGATTTCAATACAGGTCAATGTATCTCTAAAGTTTACATTACTATTCTTTGACCTGCCATTTGTCCAACTTAATCGTTTTAAAGGACTTTCCAAGTCACTCATTGGGTCATCCCAACATTCTGTGAGCTGGTCAAGTTGTCTACTATTTATTACCTTTGTTTTACAAGCAAAAGAAGTTGAGGTTCACAAATGTTCAATATATTGATTTAATTAGTGGTATATCTAGAACTTGAATTTAAGCTTTTTGAATCCTACTCATTGCTTTTTCATAGTAGCATGCTGCCAAGAAGCTACTATCTTGGGAGAGTTTTGAAAGAGTGAAGTGAAATCTTGTTTTGATGAATAAAGATCGCATTTATATGAGTTTTCAGAAGGAAATGCTGGAGGAACTTTTAGAGACTATAGTAGGTAGAATAATGGCCCCCAAAGATGATCGCATCCTCATCTCCAGAATTTATGAATATATTAGGTTGCATGGCAAAGGGCAATCAAAGTTAAAGACAGGATTAAGATTGCTAATCAGCTGATACCAAAATAGGGAGATTATCCTGAATTTTCCTGATGGGCTTAAATAACAAGGGTCCTTAAAAGTGGAAATGGGAGACATAAGAGTCAGAGTCAAAGACAGATATAGGATGATAGAAGCAAGGTCAGAGTGATGCCAAGTTGAGAACTTGCTGGCTTTAAAGAGTTTGAAGGGAGGAATGAGTCAAGGAATACAGTTCTCTAGAAGCTAGATATGACAAGGAAACAGAATGTCCTCTAGAGCTCTCAGAAGGATCCTTCCTAACACCTTGACTTTAGCTAGGGAAATCCTTCATTAGGTTTCAAACTCCAGGATTGTAAGATAATACATTGATGGTGTTTTTAGTTACTCCATTGTAGTAATTTCTTACAGAAGCAATAGAAAGCTAATACAGACAAAAAAGATTTGAACAGAAAGAGGAAGTAGATAAATAGTAGTGGGTTCTTTTTGAGTCAGTCCTTATGAGATGGAAATGGATAGATGTACTGATACCATCAATTCTGAGAAGGCTAGAAAGTTATAACATGTTTGAGGTTACAAGTTAGGACATCAGACTGGGGAATTATAAAACATACCTAAGCTTGGAAGGTGTAAGTGAATCATAACTCTTCCTCAGTTTCAGTAACTTTCTCATTTGCTCTCTCATCTTTGGAGAAGAATCAAAGCCTTTGAAATGTTATTGTGTTGAGAAAGGAACACAAGAACAAAATTCTGTTTAAATTAAAACGAGAGAAATTTTTAAAAGGTGTATAGCGGAGCAAGGGGCTTTGTCTACTCTCACATTTTTTCTCAGCCCCTCTGACCTGCTGTGCCTAGTGGGTCATAGAAGACTGTTTGGCATTCTCTTTTGTAAATCAGTTTGAAAGAGAGTAAGAACAAATGCATGCTGTGCCCCAGATTTCACTAAATCTTTTTAGGGAAACTTCAGAGACATATGTACAAGAGAAATGGAGAAATTTTAAGTCGTTTGCAGATTGTTGGATAAGACTACATTAGGCTGAACTGCATGGTTTCAATATGACTGAGGAGAATCACTTAAATGAGTAGATAATTGATTCAAAATCTCCCTTTTCACTTTCATGTCACATACTTCAGCATATATATTTTTATTCTCTACTGTAAAATCTTTCAGTTAAGGGGCTATAGGTCTACATAACATTGACAGTGTAGATATAGTCATTTTTAATATTGCCATATTAAAATGGTTATAATGTATTTCCATTTTCAAATGTACTTGTGGAAGTATATATGAAGGGTTAGTTTCTCTAAAGTTGGAAGAATTATAGTATTTTAGTCATGCCTATATTTAGACATTATTTGGGAAAGCTTTTAGACTTCTAAACCCTAATTATAGCAATGATTGAATCTATAATGAAGTGGTGTTGCCATAGTGCGGATCCAACAGAGACATTAAGGCAAATGAAACACTTAACCCATCATTATTGAGGAAAAAGAACAACTACCCCAAACCAAGCGGAATGGGCCAGAAAACAATTTGACCTGCCAAATAGATAATACCATAATAGATTGTCTTGGACTTTCACTTATTTCATTTATATAAATCAAGCCATGTTGTAGATGATCTTGATGTTAGATTGACAAGTTTCATCTTAACTTTCTAGCAGTAACAAACCATCTAGTATGTGTACTTTTATTTGGAGGAGTCTGGGTGATATACCAAACTAATCAGAGATCTAGTTTATGGCCTTTGCAGTTTCTAGCCCAGTCTTTAGAATGAAGCCACCATCAACAACTTTTTTAAACTAATTCACGTGAAACTGCAACTCAGGTAATATACTTTGTGGTTTCACTCAGCCCTAGTACATCAACCAGAACAAAAATGAATTTTAACTTCATAAGAAGGATACGTATGTGTAAAAAAATACTCCTTGGCAAGGCTGGGAAATGGATCATTTTATGCTGTAGCAGTCTTGACGTACAAATTCTCTGGATTTATATAAACATGTTTTCTCCAGTCCTTCTTATGAGAGCACACTATAGCAGCAAAGGACTGTTGGGTATAATTCATCAGAAACACAAAAACATGATAGAATAGAAATTATTTGGTCTTATTAGGGTTACCATGAAGGTTTAGTGACTATCCATCTCAAGTGAGTTTAGTTACCTTATATGCAGTGTCATATTCTTAAATCATAGCTTCATTATATATACAGCTATATTCTCTGGAGGAATCCTTCCACTGGTCCAAGTTTGATTTGACCATCATTGTTCTGCATCACATTCCTTCTCACATTTTGACTTTGTTTCAATAATCATCCCCTTGATTATTAGCATATTAATAGGCTCAAGCTAATCCCATCTTTAAAGAGAAAAATAAAGCCAAAACTTTCACTGGACCCAATCATCCTTTATAGATATTTTTCCTCTTTTCAGAGTTCTATATGTTATACCTGGGTCTTACACTCAAATGTCTGCAGGGGCCAAGCTGTTGATGGAAATGAGAGATGTGAAGCCTGGGGAGATGATGGGAAATTGCAGAGTTGGTACTCATCAGTCCCTGTCAGGGCTGATTCCTGCCATGCAAAAATGCAGATTCAGATGCCAGAGCTTCTCATTTTCCAAGAGAGTCTGGAAATCTGGATTTAAACTAAAATGCCTTAAACACTAAATGCTACTGACTAATAAAACCAAGCCAAAACTAAAACAGAACATTTTGCAGGTCTGCTAAAAGATATCTATGGGCTGAATTCAGCTTACCACTTGCTAGTTTGCAGTCTTTGGAATATATATATATATTTTTTTTTGCGGTACGCGGGCCTCTCACTGTTGTGGCCTCTCCCGTTGCGGAGCACAGGCTCCAGACGCGCAGGCTCAGCGGCCATGGCTCACAGGCCCAGCCGCTCCGCGGCATGTGGGATCTTCCCGGACCGGGGCATGAACCCGTGTCCCCTGCATCAGCAGGCGGACTCTCAACCACTGCGCCACCAGGGAAGCCCTGGAATATTGTTATTGTCCTCACTTTCCTCTCTTCTTGCTAATTCTTCAAACCATTACAGTACAGCTCTGCATAGATTAAACTGTAAATAAACCATCACGCAAATAATACTGCTCCTACTAAGCTCTTATGATTTCCTAAATACCAAAATCAATGGCTACCTCTCTGCAGCACTTGATATTCCAGATCACTCCTTTTTGCAGGCGTGATCCCTTGCATTGATGTCTCAGGCGTTCTACTCGGTGTCTTCCTTTGTCTTTGAAAGTATCTTCTTACTCTTTTTTGCAGACTCCTTTTCTTCTACATTCTCTTAAATAATGACATTCATTAAAATTTCTGTATTTAGTCCTCTTACTGTTCCTCTTCTTCTTTTCCTCTTTATCCTTACTGTTGTTTTATGCAATTTATCCTGACTGGTATCACCTATATGACTTCAATTCCTACCTGTATAATAGTGACTTCTTAATGGGGATTTCCAGCTCATATTTCTTTCCTTAGTTTCTAAGTTTATAATTGCCTATTAGATATCTGTATTTACTTCCCACAAGGAGTTCTTGCTCAGCTAAACACACTTTTCTAAATTTTGGGTGATCAACCATCTGGTTTTGCCCAGGACAATGGTTCCCTATCTTCTATATTAAAGTTAAAAAAAAATTTTTTTTTGCATGGTATATAAACCTATTTTGGAGCTAGTTTCTCATCTGCAATCATTACAATACCCTTATACTTTCTCATACAGCTGGATACCACTATCAATCTATGTGCTTTGGGGGAATTAGGGTGGAATTAGGTCTACCCTGAGATCTTAGCATAACCAAACAAATCATAACTTTCTCAAGGCAACATGATTGGAAAGGCATGTCACATGATCCAAATCATTCTGGTCTAACCAAAAGCCAATCCCAGGATACTGCAAGCGTGGACAAAAAAAAGAGGCATTCTCTTGAGCCTGGAGTGTGGGCCTTGAGGCTCTGTGAGCTTTTTACCTAAGAATGAAAGCAACATGGAGGGAGAGAGAAGTCAGAAGATGGTCCCTGATGACATCCTTTAAGTTCCTGTATCAATCCTTGGCAACTATGCTTGTGGTTTACCTATCATCTCTTAGCTACACACCGATACCTCTAAGTTTAGGGACTTTGGAAATACCTTCATAGACTCATTTGACAGCCAACTTTTCATTAGGTTCTGCCACTGGAGGTGTTAGAGTAAAAGTGGAAGGAGGAAAGAGGGCAGAGGGACTTCCGTACACAGCAACTGTTGTTCCAGCAACTGAAGACAGTTCTAGCTCTAGCCTCCAATTTATTTATTTATTTATTTTTATAATGGACTCCTTATTGTTATAAAATATACTTAACAAAATTTATCATTTAACCATTTTTAATTGTATTGTTCATTAGGTTTAAAAAAACTATGGTTTTAGATTTATAGAAAAATGGAGAAGATAGTACCAAAGGGATTATATATATTCTTCACCTAGGTGTCACTATTATTAACATATTACATACTTACATTACATTTGTTACAATTAATGAACTAATACTGACACATTAGTAATTAAAGTCCATAGTTCATTCAGTTTACTGATTTCTTTAGTTTTTACCAATGTCTTTTTCTGTTGCAAGATTCTGTCCAGGATACCACATTACATTTACTTGGCATGTTGTTTCCTGAGGCTTCTGTTGTTTGTGACATTTTCTCATATTTTCCTTGGTTTTGATGCCCTTGTTAGTTTTGAGGAGTACTGAGAAATTATTTTGTAGGATGCCCCTCTATTGGAATTTCTCTGATATTTTTCACATGATTAGACCAGAGTTACAGGTTTTTAGTAGGAACACCACAGAGGTAAAGTGCCATTTTCATCCCCTCATATCAAGGGTATGTACCATCCATATGACTTATCACTCTTAATGTTAATTTTGATGACCTGGCTGAGGTAGTCTTTGTCAGGTTTCTCTCCTGTAAAGTTACTTTTCCTCCCTTTTTATTGCCCTCTTTGGAAGGAAGTTATTATGTGCAGCCACATATAAGGAGTGGGAATTTTTGCTCACTCCTTGAGATTATCTACATAAATTATTTGAAATCTTCTAAAGGGAGATCTGTCTCTTCTTCTCATAGATCATGCATCTATGGATGCATGGATATTTGTCTTATACTGTGGTTTATAATCTAATACTACTTTATTTGTTGTTCAGATTGTTCTGGCTTTGGCCACTGGGGGCCTTTTCAGTTGACTCCTGTGTCCTTTTGACATACTCCCATCAGTTAGGTTTTTTTTGGTTTTTTTGTTGAACATTTCCATACTTTCTGACATAACAAGATGCTTCAGGCTCATCTAGTATATTTCTTGCCTTAGTTCTAGAATCAGCCATTTCTCCAAGGAAACTTGGTTCCTTTTTTTGCAGAATGGTGATCAAGACCAATTCTGAATACTAGATGGGATTGTTGCTACTGGCGTGTCCTTGCTTCTAAGCTCTCTCAGATGACAGAACACAGAAACGTATATGTGTATGTTAAGCTGTGCATGTGCACATATCTTTAGTGATTTCTATGTACAACTATCTGTATTTATATTAATCATGTGTTCTTACTGATGTCTCCAACTCTAATCCATTATCATAAGGTTGATCAGTCGAGCTTTCTTCCCTTGCTTATCTGTAAATTTCCACCCCAACAGTGAGAAACCTGGGTCTTGCCAGTATAGATGTAAAGCAGTATCAGAATTGTTAGCCTGGCCAGTTTGTTTCTAAGGCCAGATATGCTAAGGCTCCTGGAGGTTTAGCATAAGATATGCTGGAACCCCTCCTTCAAGATCCTAGGTGTGTTTTTGTTCTATCAACTTCAGGGATGGTAAATTTGTCCTGAATTTACTAATATCTGGATCAACTCAGCCAGGATTGTATACTTCCTTCTCTGTCTTCTTAGGAAGTCTACTGAATATTGAATTTTCTTATTGTATGAAAGTTCATCAGACATTAAATGAATTTTATAGTTTACAGATAAACAATCCCTGTAAACTATAATCCCTTAAATGACTTTTTCTTTGCAGTCTTTTAAATGACTTTAAATTATTGATTTTAAAAGGGCCTGAGGCTCTGAGGCATTTGTATATTTTACTTAGTAGAATTATGGTTCTCAAGAACATATATTTAATAAAGCATATTCCACTCATTGCTTAGTTGAGAAAATGTTTCTAGTATATCTTTTTCAGTTGGGGAAAGCTGCAGTGTTCTAAATATTGATGTCAAAAATTTTTTCACACTTTCAAAATATTTGTGTTATCAAAGTTTAAAATTCTGTCTTTTGGTATATTGAGGCTTATTTCATTGTCCTAAGGGCTTCTGCTAAATCCACTCATTAAAGCATAGGTTACATGATATAACTCCCTTTGTCTTAACCTATACCCTGGATTTTTTATGTCATTTTAATTTCCCGTTTATTTCAGAGAACCCCAAAACCATTTCTAGGTTTGCTGTTTATAATTCCCTGTGGGAAAAAAAGCCAGTCTGTTGAAAGTAGATACTATATCTTTATGAGCTTTCAACCACTCTGCTATCTCTAGGTTTGCTTTTAAAGTTGTCCAGAATAATAGCATGCATTTTATCTTGCATTGTGAATGTGTTTAGTGCCATTTTGTCAAAATATTGACCACACATGCTTCTTTACATCATCAAGGGAACCTACTGAAGGACCTATTGGCAAAGGTATGTCAATTGAGACATTTCTTTATTTTTCTCCCTTTTTTCATTGCAAGATTATGTCATTATTAAACCAGTGACATCATATATCAGTATAAGTTTTCTTGAATTTCATAAATGTAGGCCAGATTTGTAATATGGGTCTTCAAATGCTGATGGTGTTTCAGTGACGCTGAAGTTCTGTTGAAATGTCTTGGCGTTGCCTTCTGCAACCCACTGTCAGGGAGTGCATTACTAGATCTCATCTCTATAGAAAGAAGCCACTAAAGTTATTCTAGATGTACCTGTGTTAGAGACTCCATCCATCCATCCATCTATCCACTTCCTGAGTGCCAGTCATGTGCCAAGTACCATATATACACTGATGTATATCATCAGATAAAGAGGGAATTGTACTGTAGTATGGAAGTGCAGTGAAAGTGGTATGCACAGGGTATTTAGGGATCATTGTGTCAGGGCAACCCAGCCTTGTTTCTGGGGAAAAAGGGAGGACAGGGCATATACGAAATTGTTAATACCAGGTTAATAAATCTCAGGCCATTTAAACATCATTTGCCTAGCCAGACACTTCAAGAGTGTGTCCAGGAATAAATCAAGAGGGAGAATTTCATGCTATGGAAAATAGACATATAGAAAAAAACCTGGGGAATCAGCAGGGTGCAGGGTTAGTGTCCTGCTAACCCTAATATGGTCTGATTACTCTGAAGGCCCTGTGGCTCTTCATTGCAGAAAGTCATCATGAACGCTGCTGCCCCTTGGTAGGTGTGCTTCCACTGGGGGCTGCTTCACCTGTTAATAGTCAGCCACGGTCCCTGGAGTCTCTTCTGTCCTATCAACAAATAGCTTGTTACTAGTGAATAATTTGTCACCTGAAAACTTCATAATTCTGCTGAAACTACCACCTTTGCAATCTATTAAACAGTCTAAATGTCCTTTTTAGAGTTTTTAGTTTGTGTTTGATAGGGGTAAGATTTACCCACATCATTATATTACATTCTCTGAGGCTAGCTTCATTTGGAAATCTCATGCTGTTTCAGTGTAATTTCATTTTAAAATTATTAGTGAGAGTAATAAAGTACCATGCCATAGTATATGATTTCTAGACTTCTGCATTTTACAGTCCAGTAAAATTTTAAAAAATAATGGAAACATGTAGGCTTGACAATGTCTAATTTTAGCTAAAACCATGAGAAACCTCTCCCATCTACTCTTACTACTGCTTTAAAATAAAAATATATTTCATCCTAATAAAGGATAATCTCTAAATTTTAAAATATGAATATATTCTACTTTTAGGAAAACTCCCTGATTATACCAATTTTCCTAATTTTTCTACAGTTTAGTCAAGAAGAGTTGTGTACCACTGAGTACAAAATCTCTGGCTTGGTAGACAGTGATGCAGGAGGTAGGGAATAGGTTTTGAAATCAGATAGGCGTGGGTTTATATCCCATTTTGTCATTTTCTAGTTGTGTGAACTTGGTTAATTTAATTAACTTCCCTGAAGCTGTTTCTTTACCTGTCCAGCACAAGGTTAATGGAAACACTGAAAGAGCTAATGCATGTGAAAAAATTTATTAACTGATAAATGTCGTAAAATGTAATTAAAAAAAATTCTATTGAGGACCTTGAGGGAATTGCAAATATTTCCCTCCTTCCAACACAAAGAAAGAGGAAGAAAGGAGGAACGCTAACAATTACTGAGTGCCTTCTATATCTCAGGGGCAGATGTAGCTGCTCTTCATTTCTTTTAATTATCCCAACAAAGCCAAAAAATTGCATATTTTAATCAACTTTTTATAGCTGGAAAAAAATTATGAATCTCAGAGAGTCAAATAATTTGCTCCAATCACACAGCTGACGAAAGGTGAAATTAGAATTCAGACCAAAGCGTGTTCAATTCACTATTTCATGCTCCTCTCCAAGAGAAAGATCAGCATACCGTGCATTGTCAAAAACATCGGCCTTCTTTTTTAGCTCTTAAAAGTACAAAATGTTAATTTGGGGGTTAGCATATATAGCAGTAAGGCCACAATAAGGACAAATTCTGTCAGTGCAGCTTATCCTTTAGGCATTAAAGCCCTGGTTTATGTTCAGAAAACCCTCTCCTTTATTATAATTAACTGTCAAATTAACTTTCATGATGAGTAATTTAACACAATTATTCACATGTACTTTAGGAAGATTCTTACAAAGAAAAGTAGACAATACCATGACATTTAAAATAAAGTTTCTGTCATATGGACACCAAGCGGGGAAAGTGGGGTTGGGGGGTTGTGGTGGGATGAACTGGGAGATTGGGATTGACATGTATACACTAATATGTATAAAATAGATAACTAATAAGGACCTGCTGTATAAAAAATAAATTAAATTAAAAATAAAATAAAGTTTCTACAACTTTTTGGGGCTAAAACAAAATGATAATACAGTCTTAGACACTAATCATATAATTTTGAACTTTGAAACCATTTTTAAAATGACACTGTATTAGTATAAGAATGGCATATGAAACTAATTATTTGAATGTTTAAGTGCATCCATGTGATGCTATTTCACATTCTTAATAATAAGGATAATATATTTGAGGTCTGGTTCATAAAGTCTTGTGATATTTTAAAATGATTTTATCCCTTGGAATATACACAAATTTTAAGTTATGAAAACATATATCTTGTTCCTGCACAGTTAACAAACACAGTGAGTGAATTTTAGTTTCAAAAAATTTTTAAACTTACAAATCGATTGTTTTAATGTCATATGAGTCTTCAAACTGTGGATACATTTGATGGAGCCCAGACGTTGTAGACATCATTTATATTTATGCTGTACTGAAACATGACATAAAATGAAGGGTGGATGGAAACTGAGAGTGGAAACCAGGTATCTGGACTCACTGTAAAATATTATGTATTTCTCTGTGTGTTCCTTATACACTTCCAGTAAATATCACAGTTAAGAGAAAATTCCTCTTATTTCTTTTACATCCATCTTTTAGTATCTAGTACAGTGTACGGTACAGAGAAAACACTGGTAACTATTTGTATCTGGAAAATATCTTGGTATTTGGCATTGTAGGAGAATACTTTTCTATGGCTAATTTGAAGTTCCCAGTTTGTAAAAATACAGCTTTTACAAACGTCAGCTATATGGAGTTGAAAAGAAAATAAAGATATTGTAAGTGAAATTGTGAATTACCAGTGTTTGTCTCTTTGCCTTGGGCAATCTTTGTATGTGGCTTTAACAGAAGGGAACAATCAGTTGTGTATTAGATATTAAACTGTCCTCTGGGGCATCACTGGCAATATTAGGCCGAGGCACACTCCTTGTTTAAGTTGTTGGGACGCACCTTTATTCTGTAAAGTAGCAAATGTCAATGTGCTACTTTTGTTTCCTGTCTTAACCTTCATGTGTTGATTCTGCAGAATCATTACTGAGCTGTATTTGCTACCTGAGTATGGTTTTTCAGAAACCTAGACAGAGGATCTAGAGATAAGTAGCAAGCAATTTCATCTTTACTTCCCACTGAGCTTTGCTATTGCAGCTGAAATGGTATGTGACCTCTGTATCGACTAGTCAGAGCAGGGTAAATTTAAAGGACATTTGGCTGGAGTTAACATTAAGCCCTTGTACGTTCAGGTTACTTTTGACATAAAATCAAGTATACACAAGTGTTATTGGCTGAGCACAGAGTGATTATTTTCTCCCTTTGTCTTTTTTTCAGGTCAAATAAAATTTACTCTTTGTTCAAAAGTACTATCTTAAAGTAGCACTGCCTCAATTTATCCATTTTCCTCTGGAAATAATTTCTTTATGGCTATACTAATAAGTCAGAACACTTTGTTATTTCTATTAGATGTACTTGGCTTATATTTTATCAGATGGGATCTTTAAGGATGAGAAGCATGTGTTCTTGGTTATTAATATCCACAGAATCTGCTTTATATTCTGTACTTTTTAGGTATTTGTAAAACAGCAGAAAGGAAATTGTTTGATTTTTATGTCTCTGTATTTACATGAGTCTCAAATATCACTCTCTACTTCAAGCAATGATATTTACATATTATTATTATGAATAAAGTCAACAACTGCTAATAGTTCCTGATTAATGCCAAGCACTGTATTTGTGCACATGCATAACCTGAGAGATCTTGTTAAAATGCAGATTCTGATTTGGTAAGTGTGGGGCAGGTCTGAGAATCTGCATGTCAAACAAGCACGTGGGTGATATTGATGTTGCTGGTCCAAGGACCACACAATAATCATATAAAGTCAGTACACATTTTTCAGATGAGGAAGTTGAAATAAAAGAGATGAAGTAATTTGTCCAACATAATACAATTAAGAGTTTGGCAGAGCTGGGACTCAAAATGATTTCTGTTTGTTGCCAAAGCTCATCATTAACCAATGGTTCTAAGACTTACTTGAGGGAAAATACTCATTCTTCTCTCTCCAGACCATTGCAGATTTTATAAAGCATAATATAAACAAATTAGTAGAAAAATGAAATAGAAGCTTGTATGTTTTCTTTTTATTCAACAGATAGGAAATTACAATAAGTTACTCTAGGAGTTTCAAAACACTTACTTCCAATTTCCATGTTATTTCATTGCAGATAAGTAACAATTCAAAAGCCAGAATTGATCTACCAACCACACTTTGAGTTGCATTGCTGTAAACCACAATGACATTCAGGAAATTTTTATATGCACTTGTCCACTCGATGGAAATGACAATTGTAATTTTTTAAAATTAAAAATATAGCTATTTGCATTTAAAACATGGATTTGGATTAGAAGGAAAGAAAGAAAGAAGGGAAGAAGGGAGGAAGGGAGGAAAGGAGGGAAGAACTAAAGACCCAATAAGAAAACTGAACTTAATTCTGCCACTTACAGATTTTAAAATAAAATCTTACAGATGGGTCTTACGATATGACTTTTACTTTAATAAGCAAAGTGAATTGATCCTTTTGTCTTGTCCCCAATTATTTAGAGAAAAGTATTTTTATTTTTTCTAAAAGGATTTCTATTTACTTTTTTTTTTAAACACCTTTATTGGAATATAATTGCTTTACAATGGTGTGTTAGTTTCTGCTTTATACCAAAGTGAATCAGTTATACATATACATATGTTCCCATATCTCTTCCCTCTTGCGTCTCCCTCCCTCCCACCCTCCCTATCCCACCCCTCTAGGTGGTCACAAACCACCTAGCTGATCTCCCTGTGCTATGCAGCTGCTTGCCACTAGCTATCTATTTTACGTTTGGTAGTGTATATATGTCCATGCCACTCTCTCACTTTGTCACAGCTTACCCTTTCCCCTCCCCATATCCTCAAGTCCATGCTCTAGTAGGTCTGTGTCTTTATTCCCGTCTTAACCCTAGGTTCTTCATGACCTTTTTTTTTTCCCTCAGATTCCATATATATTTGTTAGCATACGGTATTTGTTTTTCTCTTTCTGACTTACTTCATTCTGTATGACAGACTCTAGGTCCATCCACCTCACTACAAATAACTCAAATTTGTTTCTTTTTATGGCTGAGTAATATTCCATTGTATATATGTGCCACATCTTCCTTATCCATTCATCTGTTGATGGACACTTAGGTTGCTTCCATGTCCTGGCTATTGTAGATAGAGTTGCAATGAACATTTTGGTACATGACTCTTTTTGAATTATGGTTTTATCAGGGTATATGCCCAGTAGTGAGATTGTTGGGTCATACGGTAGTTCTATTTGTGGTTTTTTAAGGAACCTCCATACTGTTCTCCATAGTGGCTGAACCAATTCACATTCCCACCAGCAGTGCAAGAGTGTTCCCTTTTCTCCACACCCTCTCCAGCATTTATTGTTTCTAGAGTTTTTGATGATGGCCATTCTGACTGGTGTGAGATGATACCTCATTGTAGTTTTGATTTGCATTTCTCTAAAGATTAATGATGTTGAACATTCTTATATGTGTTTGTTGGCAATCTGTATATCTTCTTTGGAGAAATGTCTGTTTAGGTCTTCTGCCCATTTTTGGATTGTGTTGTTTTTTTGTTATTGAGCTGCATGAGCTGCTTGTAAATTTTGAAGATTAATCCTTTGACAGTTGCTTCATTTGCAAATATTTTCTCCCATTCTGAGGGTTGTCTTTTGGTCTTGTTTATGGTTTCCTTTGCTGTGCAAAACCATTTAAGTTTCATTAGGTCCCATTTGTTCATTTTTGCTTTTATTTCCATTTCTGTAGGAGGTGGGTCAAAAAGGACTTGCTGTGATTTATGTCATAGAGTGTTCTGCCTATGTTTTCCTCTAAGAGTTTGATAGTGTCTGGCCTTACATTTAGGTCTTTAATCCATTTTAAGTTTATTTTTGTGTATGGTGTTAGGGAGTGTTCTAATTTCATATTTTTACATGTAGTTATCCAGTCTTCCCAGCACCATTAATTAAGAAGCTATTTTTTCTCCACTGTATATTCTTGCCTACTTTATCAAAGATAAGGTGACCATATGTGTGTGGGATTATCTCTGGGCTTTCTATCCTGTTCCATTGATCTATATTTCTGTTTTTGTGCCAGTACCATATTGTCTTGATTACTGTAGCTTTGTAGTATAGTCTGAAGTCAGGGAACCTGATTCCTCCAGCTCCATTTATCGTTTTCAAGATTGCTTTGGCTATTCGGGGTCCTCTGTGTTTCCATAATGCTGCATCCCATAGGTTTTGGGTCCTCGTGTCTCCATTGTCACTTGTTTCTAGGTATTTTTTGATTTCCTCTTTGATTTCTTCAGTGATCACTGCATTATTAAGTAATGTATTGTTTAGCGTCCATGTGTTCGTATTTTATACAGATATTTCCTGTAATTGATAACTAGTCTCATAGCGTTGTGGTCGGCAAAGACACTTGATACGATATCTGTTTTCTTAAATTTACCAAGGCTTGATTTGTGACGCAAGGTATGATCTATCCTGGAGAAAGTTCCATGAGCACTTGAGAAAGATTTCCCCTTTTATGGCTGTGAGTATTTGCCTTATGTATTGAGATGCTCCTACGTTGGGTGCATAAATATTTACAATTCTTATATGTTCTTCCTGGATCGATCCCTTGATCATTATGTAGTTTCTTTCTTTGTCTCTTGTAATAGTCTTTATTTTAAAGTCTATTTTTTTCTGATATGAGAATTGCTACTCCAGCTTTCTTTTGATTTCCATTTGCATGGAATTTGGATCATCTTTACTATCATTATTCTGAATTCTTTTTCGGGTAGACTGCCTATTTCCTCTTCATTTTTTAGGTCTGGTGGGTTTTTATCTTGCTTCTTCATCTGCCTTGTGTTTTTCTGTCTTCTTATTTTGCTTATCTTACTGTGTTTGGGGTCTCCTTTTTGCAGTCTGCAGGTTCGTAGTTGCCATTGTTTTTGGTGTCTGTCCACAGTGGCTAAAGTTGGTTCAGTGGGTTGTGTAGGCTTCCTGGTAGATTAGACTAGTGCCTGTGTTCTGGTGTTGAGGCTGGATCTTGTGTTTGTGGTGGGCTTCCACGTATGGTGGTGTGTTTTGGGGTGTCTGTGTCCTTATTACGATTTTAGGCAGCCTCTCTGCTAATGGATGGGGTTGTGTTCCTGTCTTGCTAGTTGTTTGCCGTAGTGTGTCCAGCACTGTAGCTTGCTGGTCGTTGGGTGAAGCTGGGTGTTGGTGTTGAGATGGAGATCTCTGGGAGATTTTCGCCATTTGATATAACGTGGAGCTGGGAGGTCTCTTGTGGACCAGTGTCCTGAAGTTGGCTCTCCCACCTCAGAGGCACAGTACTGACTTCTGGCTGGAGCACCAAGAGCCTTTCATCCACACAGCTCAGAATAAAAGGGAGAAAAAGTAGAAAGAAAGAAAGAAAGGAAGAAAGGAAGGAAAGAAGGAAGGAAGGAAGGAGATAAAACAAAATAAAATAAAGTAAGATAAAATAAAGTTATTAAAATAAAAAATAATTATTAAGAAAAATAAATTTTTTAAGTAAAAAAAACAAAAAAAACGGATGGATGGAAACCTAGGACAAATGGTGAAAACAAAGCTTTACAGACAAAATCTCACACAGAAGCATACACATACACCCTCACAAAAAGAGGAAAAGGGGAAAAAATAATATATCTTGCTCCCAAAGTCTACCTCCTCAATTTTGGGATGATTCGTTGTCTGTTCATGTATTCCACATATGCAGGTACATCAAGTTGATTGTGGAGATTTAATCAGCTGCTTCTGAGGCTGCTGGGAGAGATTTCCCTTTCTCTTCTTTGTTCGCACAGCTCCCGGGGTTCAGCTTTGGATTTGGCCCTGCTTCTGTGTGTAGGTTGCCTGAGGACGTGTGTTCTTCCCTCAGATAGGACGGGGTTAAAGGAGCAGCTGATTAGGGGGCTCTGGCTCACTCAGGCCGGGGGAGGGAGGGGTATGTATGTGGGGCGAGCCTGCGGCGGCAGAGGCCACATGATGTTGCACCAGCTGAGGTGCGCCATGTGTTCTCCCTGGGAAGTTGTTTCTGGATCACGGGACCCTGGCAGTGGTGGGCTGCACAGGCTCCCGGGAGGGGAGGTGTGGATAGTGACCTGTGCTTGCACACAGGCTTCTTGGTGGCGGCAGCAGCAGCCTTAGCGTCTCATGCCCGTATCTGGGGTCTAAGCTGTTAGCTGTGGCTTGTGCCCGTCTCTGGAGCTCCTTTAAGCAGTGCCCTTAATCCCCTCTCCTCACGCACCAGGAAACAAAGAGGGAAGAAAAAGTCTCTTGCCTCTTTGGCAGCTCCAGACTTTTTCCGGGACTCCCTCCCAGCTAGCCGTGGTGCACTAACCCCTTCAGGCTTGTTTACACAGCCAACCCCAGTGCTCTCCCTGCGATCCAACCGAAGCCGAGTCAGCTCCCAGCCCCCAACCGCCCCGGGGAGTGAGCAGACAAGCCTCTCGGGCTGGTCAGTGCTGGTCAGCACTGATCCTCTGTGCGGGAATCTCTCTGCTTTGCCCTCTGCACCCCTGTTGCTGTGCTCTCCTCCACGGCCCCAAAGCTCCCCCCTCCGCCACCCGCAGTCTCTGCCCGCAAAGGGGCTTCTAGTGTGTGGAAACCTTTCCTCCTTCACAGCTCCCTCCCACTGGTGCAGGTTCCGTCCCTATTCTTCTGTCTCTGTTTTTTCTTTTTTCTTTTGCCCTACCCAGGTATGTGGGGAGTTTCTTGCCTTTTGGGATGTCTGAGGTCTTCTGCCGGTGTTCAGTGGGTGGTCTATAGGAGCATTTCCACATGTAGATGTATTTCTGATGTTATCTGTGGGGAGGAAGGTGATCTCTGCGTCTTACTCTTCCGCCATCTTCCTCAACTCCTGCTATTTACTTCTTAGTTCAATTGAATTTATATTCCTTCTAGTTTCTCTGTTAGTGTGTGTCATTAGACACCTCGTCATTGACTCTGAGTGTAAAGTAAGGCATAGGTTACATCAGTATTTTTTCTATCATTTCATAAGAAAAATAACACATTGTGTTATTTAATGATTTTAAACATTCCTCCCTCCTTCAGTCATCTCAGAAGAAAATAGAGTATAAAGCAGCACTACTTGTGAACATACTGTCCTATGTGTTCATAGGTCAGCATGGAGAGAGTGTCTGGTCTTTCTCCTTTTATGTTGTTCATCTGGAGTGTTTGCATATCTTTTTCAGAAGAGAATCTGCCACAGTTTCAGAATTGTCTTACTCCAGAATCTTGTAAAGTCAGTGTCTTTTAGAGAGGATGGTTATCTTTAGTTCCTTCATGGTATTTAAACTTCTGTTGGAACGGTAAGATTTTTTTCAGTTGTGACTGTTGATCTACTACCTAAGATACAATATTTAACTTTGATATAATATTAATACTTGTGTCTACCTGCTGAATGTAGTCAAATTACAGTGTTTAGCAACTTAAAACTTTGTTCCTTTGTTTGGAATGTTTAATTTTTTCTCCATTATATAGAAATTACAATGGTTATGAATCTGTAGTAAGGAGCACAGGAATTGTAAATCCCTAAAAGTTTGCAGTAATATCGCCTAGGATGAAATGAGAGAGTAGCACTGACATATATACACTACCAAATGTAAAATGGATGGCTAGTTGGAAGCAGCCATATAGCACAGGGAAATCAGCTTGATGCTTTGTGACGACCTAGACGGGTGAGATAGGGAGGGTGGGAGGGAGGCTCAAGATGGAGGGGTTATGGATATATGTATACATATAGCTGATTCACTTTGTTGTACAGCAGAAATTAACAAAACATTGTGAAGCAATTATATTCCAATAAATGTCTAAAAAATAATATTGTCTAGGAAATAAAAATATATTGAGTCAGCTAATTCCTGATATTGTACCATGATATTCTAAGGGAATCTATATATCAGAGTCCTGAAAAAAGAGTTCTTTAAATTTCCTAAAATCTTTCTCTTGGGGAGTCAACTTCACAGAGCAAACCCAAACAGACCTGGTTTGCATGTTGGCTTTGTTGCTGGAAGCTTCATGGCCTTAAACAAGGGACTTCCTTCTTTAATTTTTTTTTGTATTCTCAACTGTAAAATGGGATTAATAATATATCCACCTCATAGTTGGTTGGGGATTACACGAGGTAGCATATGAAAAGAACATAGCTTGTTTATGATGTTCAATAGTGTTTATTTCTTTCCTTTAAACTTTATTTTTGAGGGAGCATATTGACAGTTTTGTATTTATAAACAATATCTGAAATAATTTTATACAGAATTAATTTTTTATTGTTTTTGTGATGAGATATCTTATGTCTATGTCAATATTTATTAATATACCTATTCGTACATTGATATCTGTATCCAACTCCATTTTTCACTCTATGTCTTTATTGATCATCTACCTATATTTTCCTTTTTAGCAGGGCTTGGAATCTAATCACCTGAATCAAGAGATCACTTTATGCTTTATTGCTAACCAGGCAACTTTTGGCACCATGGAGTTCCCTTGCTGTCTTATTGATCAGCTGTCAACCTTTGGGGAGCCTCTGAAAGCTCATTTCTCTCAGATCTCATGCCCAGCCCTTAGCCCTTAGATGGCTGCTACAGTACACTCTACAGTGAAGGGTCAGTGCTTTGTGGAGGATCTCTGTGAACTATCCTGCCTTGCTCTCAGTTTTTAGTGAGCTGTTATGAACATAAGAAAGTGTTAACAGAATTATTGTGGCAGAGTGCTGATGGGCAGGAAAGACCTTGATGTGTGACACTTGAGCTGGCCCTGAAAGATAAAACAGGATTTGGCTTGATAGGAATGGTAATAGGAGGACCCTAATCCATATGCTTTAACATTTAGATTTATAAAGATAGTTTACTTTACCTTATACGATCCCCAGGAAAGCTGATCCTTAGCTTATGTGCTTTTCTTTTCTTTTTAAATATTTTATAGTCAAAATTTTATTATCAGATATGTACTATCTGTTTTATATATTTCCTGACAAAATATAATTCTTGCCTGATATGAAAAATTCACGTTTTGATCAACATTTTCTCCTTCCTAGTTGTGTTTTGTTTAGACTCATTGAGATTATCACTGTATCTTGATAGAAATAGCACAAGGTGGCCTGGATATAATAATCACAGGTAACATTTAAGAGATGCTTACTGCATTTCAGAGGCTGGTCTAAATGCTTTATAGGAACAGTCTCTTTTACAAGAAAACTTTTGATGTAGGAACTAATATTATGGCCATTTTATGGGCAAGAGAATTAAGACTTAGAACAGTTACATGACTTATTCAAGGTGACATGACCAGCAGTTGGTGAAGATAGGGTCCTAACATGGTTTATTCCACCCAGCAGTCAGATGTTAATCACTCAGTTCTACTGCTTTTTGCTAGTGGGAAGAGATAAAATCAGCAAGTCACCTGTGGAATATCTTTCCTGTGATCTTATAATGAAAACAGCACTGCTGATAGAAAATTAAAGATTTGGTCCTAAGTACTAGCTCCTGCTTTCACCTTGCATATTACACATTAGTATCTCTTGCTGAGTATTTATATGGTGTTTGATAAAAATGATGTTTAACATCGCTCATTTTCTACTGCTCTTCACATACCTGCTTGGTACTAGCTAATCCATTTTTATCAGCTATTTTTGTACTTTTGCTTTTTCTTTAAGTGTGAAAGAGCATTCAGAGTTCCATACCTCAAGCTTACTTTTTCAAAATATTCAACATATTTAATTAAATGAGTTGGTTAAAAAAAATTAAAAAATGTTTCCTCAAAATAGGATTGATAAAATGTTTTTCTTCAATTTATACATATCAATTTTACTTATTGAATATTCAGGGTAAGTTGAAGAAAAGTAAAATAGCCATCAACAATATTTATATGTATTTATATTTCTATTTATGTAGATGCATATATTTATAGTTTATGCTTTCCTGAGTCATAAGTTGAAATATCAGTAATCATAGAAAAATGCTAGAGAAAAAGAAGCTGTTTTGTGTATGTTTGGTATAACATTTATCAACCTGTTATTGATTTTCATAGGGTGCCATGTCTGTCTCCCTGAATGCTTTCTTTACATGTAAGATTTTGAATGCTATACATACATTTAAGTCAGAGTTATTTTTTTAAATGTAAATCAGGTTATGTCATTTTCCTCTTTTCAACATTATTTTAATAGTTTCCCGTCATGCTTACTATTAAATCCAGAGTCTTTACCATCACCCATAAGGTCTTATATCAGTTGGCTTTTCTTACCTTATTTCTGATCTCTTTCATCCTGACTCACTCTGCTCCAGGCAGCTGGTCTAATCCTTGCTCCTTAAACATTGTAAGAAAGAGTCAACATCAGGAAATTGTACACTTTTCTTCCATTGTTATAAAATACTTGTCTCCCAGATAATCACATGTTTTGCATCCTGACTTTCTTCTAGTCTCTGCTCAAATATCATCTCCTCTGTGGGGCCTTTCATGATTACTCTATCTGAAGTAACATACCTCTTTACTCTCTGTGTTTTCATACTGCTTCTCCAGTTCAGGGCCCATCTTCTTGTTAGAAGTCTTAGCTCTCTGTAATTTCCACTTGGAATTCTGTTGTATTCCAAAGTGGATACTCATTCCACTTCCCTTTATATAAGAGGAGTCTAGTCTTTGGCTGGAGAGAGTTCTCAGATTCACTTCCAGTAATTGCCCAAAGATCAGTGCTTTCTGCCTAAGTCCCCCTTCCCAGATGGTATGGGATCTGAAGGAAATAATACAATGTGTTAGAAATGGAGGAGGAGTTTTTCCTCTAAAGCTGAGAATGGCTACACATTAACAGGGCTGAGGAGAATGTAGGAACAGAGTTCAAGAAACCTAACCAAAGCTGAGAGAGAAAAACAGTGACAATAACAAAGCAGGTATCAAAACAAGAGTATAGTGATATAAACATAGAAACTAGGTAGGTAATCATGAGAACAGAAGATTGAAAGTTGATAGAGTAGAGCCTGGGGTAAATACCTAGAGATTCATACTAGTTTGCTGACTTATGTAGGTGTCAGTTATGATGTGGTGGACCCCAAAACAAAAAGTGCTAGGAATATGTGTTATCAGGTACAGTGTTCAGTGTTGAAAGTATTTTCCTTATGATGATGTTGTATGTTTTATGAATGAAAGAAGCATAACAGAAAATCATACCAGTTGACATACCAATTCCATCTGATTTCAGTGCTTATGGGCACGATGTTATATTTCATTGGTGAGGTGTGATTTGAGTTGGGGCGTGAGTGTTGGGTAATAGTTGTAGGCAAAGGTGGGCAGTGAGATGGGAAGAGATGTACACAGAACCAAGATAGAATGTCATCAAAGTCTGAAAGGTAGGAACTTGGGGGACATGTTAGAGGAATAAAATGGAATTCTTGTCCTCCTTTATTAATGTCAGATTCAGTTCAACATGGCAAAATTAAACAAAAAATCTTGACTATGTTTTTGCCTATATTCTAGGGCATATGTAAAATGTGATAATATCAGAAACAAAACTTGAATACAAACTTCTGTAGGTTACTGAATTTATAAGAGGAAAAAAAATCCTAATGTTTTTCTGACTCTAATCACCAATTCAATAAGCACTGGAGTGTAGCTTATTTGAACAAACATTTATTGAACTCCTATGTGATAGAAAGTATGTTCAATTATAGAGTCATGAAGATAAATAAGATATAGTCCCTCAAGGGACCTAGAGTAGTGGGAGAGACAGATTGGTAGATAATTAAAATGCAGCCTTCTGCATGTACTGTTAGAAGTATGTTCTCACCAATATTGATATTTCCTTACAGCTGCAGTTATTCTTCAAACCAATAAGGAATTATTTGATTGTTAAGGAAAAGTACCTCTGATTTCTAGATTTTTAGTTTTTGTATTTATTTTGTTTGAGCAAGAATATATACATTTTTTTGGTTTACGTTACACATAACTTTAGACTTTAAAAATGATTTATAAATATTAAGGAATAATGTGAATTGGGCACTAAATGTATTTCTTAAGTCAAAGAGAAATAAAGGCAATCATAATAGAATATGCTGTTGGATATCAATAAGGATTCCTTTGGCTGAATTCATATTTTTTGTCTTATGTCATCGTATTCCAAGTTTTCACTGCACGTCTCTCAATTTCACGAGCTTTCTTTCACATATCTCTTGGAAGCATAGTGATTTATTCTTTGTTGTTGTCCCTGGTTGATGCCAAGGTGTTTGCCTGCCATCTCATGTGTGTTTGAGTGGCATAAAGTGAACAGTTGGCTCCAGACATAAGTATCCTACAGATCAGTGTTTCTAAGTGGAATCAAGGGCAGAAAAACCAACAGTAGTTTGATTCTTTGGAAGACTTTTATGTTACATTTGAGAGCAGCCAATATATTTAGAAAACTCTCCACTGAATAAATTAATATTTTTATGTACAAGTAGGAATTTGAGCCTAAGAACAACAACAACAAAAATCAGAACACATGATTCTATAATAATAATTTTTTACTTTGCGTGTGATAAATTGACTATAGCAATAATAAAAGTGGGATGCCAAGTCACTTCGCTGCTTGACAGGCATATATATTGGAAGTCAGTGAGGAACAGGATACAGGTATAAGCATGGCTAATATTCTGTAGGAGAAACCACAAAATAGATTTTATAATTTCTGTCACTAAGGGTTTTATCTTCATCTATATGAACCGTCAGAGAATAGGAAGTTCATACTTTTTACACAGGGTCAATCATTACTTGTCACATTTACTGCTATAGTTTGCTAAAATCCAACTTGATGGACTATAAAAATGATGATTTACTCAATATATTTTAAATGGAGCAATAATCATTGTAAGCCATGAACATACAAAGGCTATTTTCTTGTGGTGAGCATATCTCAGATCCACACCAAGGTAGAAAAGAAGTTTAGAGATGTAGCTAGGAAGGGTGAGGCCCCTCAGTAAGTACTGAGGGACCGTAATGTGTTCATGTTGTACTAGGTACTATGTACTGGGAAAGAAGAACTAGGTGGGAATTTTGATGAGTGTCAGAGGGGAGATTAGTCATATTGAAACTTTAGGAAGAGAAGACTGAGGGCAAATCACACATTTTGTGGCATTTGATTACATTTATCAAGATGATCATACCCAAAGGAGGGAGATAAGTTGTGTTCTGGAGTAGAGACTGCCAGGTTTTAAATCAGGTCCTAGAAACTAATCCTGTTCTGGCATTAATTTGCTCCTTTTTTTTTTTTTTGATATTTATTTATTTATTATTTTTTTTTTGGCTGCATCAGTTCTTAGTTGTGGCACACAGGCTCTTCCTTGTGGTATGGGCTCCAGAGCTTGTGGGCTGTGTAGTTGTGGCACTTGGGCTCTCTAGTTGTGACATGCAGGCTCAGTAGTTGTGGCACACGGGCTTAGTTGCCCCGCAGCATGTGGGATCTTAGTTCCCCGGCCAGGGATCGAGCCCGCGTCCCCTGCATTGGAAGGCAGATTCTTAACCACTGGACCACCAGGGAAGTTCCTAATTTGCTTTTTTGATTTAAGCAATTGACTTTTAAAAAATAAGCTTCAGGGTTTCCCCTTGACGCAGTGGTTAAGAACCCACCTGCCAATGCAGGGAACACGGGTTCAAGCCCTGGTCCGGGAAGATCCCACATGCTGCGGAGCAACTAAGCCCGTGCACCACAACAACTGCGACTGCGGTCTAGAGTCCACGAGGCACAACTACTGAAGCCCGCACACCTAGATCTGGTGCTCCACAGCAAGAGAAGCCACCGCAGTGGGAAGTCCGTGCACTGCAACGAAGAGTAGCCCCTGCTCGCTGCAACTAGAGAAAGCTTGCGTGCAGCAACAAAGACCCAGCGCAGCCAAAAATAAATAAACACATAAATTTATTAAGAAAAAAAAATGAGCTTCAGTTTTGTCATCTGTAAAATGGCCTACTTTATCTATAAGAGTGCTTTCAGCTTTAACTCAGTGGTCCATAGATTCTTTCTCTAGTTCCACTGAGGGAAGAACAAAAGAAAAGGAATTTAGATTATAATGTGAGGTTATAGTTAGAAATACAGATACATTTCCTGGAAGTGAGAAGGACTCCGTATTGGGAAATATTTCTAACAGAAGCCAAGATGCCACTGTTTCAACCGATAAGTAAAAATGTTTGACCTTGGACACTGCTGATAGAAGCCATGCTAGCGTTTGGTCAAGTGTCTTAGTGTATGTGGAAGGGGAGTGGACACAGTCCATCTGTGTTGAGAATCTTTATGCCAAGAAAGTCTGCAGTTCTCAGAAAACACACTGTAAAATTACACTATTAGCTTTCAGAGTGACTATATTTTCACTCCATTTTGCACAGAAGCTCCTTCGTCAGAACTACAACCATCTTCTCATATCTTAGTTTTAATTCTTGCAACTTAGTTACTATAAAAATGGAAAATTAGGAAACTGTCTTGTTAGAACTGCTGAAACACACCTGGTCTAATGTACTTCCCCACTAGGTGGCACTCTAATTATATGAGAACTACCCAGTTAAAAATCAATAATATTGACTTGATTTATGAAAAATTTCACTTTCTGTTTAAAATAGTTTTTCTCTTACCACTCAAATGAAAAGTCTAGCTGTCAGGACACTTGAATTTTTTATATGTAGTTTTAGAAAATTGTCAAGTTCAGTTATTTTGTTGGGTATTCAATAATTTATAAGGCCTTTTTATACATCATATTAACAGGAAGCAAAATTCAATAAATACATGGGCGGTGTGAAATATTAGTTTATGTTTAGTTGGTTCAGTTTGGCTTTTGTAAGTTAATTGTACACTTTTTAAACTTTACAATATGATTGGTGATGTAAAAAGTTTTAAAGTGTTTTAAAAATGTAAGGGAGGTGTGAAGGGAAATGCTATTGCTGTGAAGTAAGCCAGAAAAATGGCTTTTTTGCATCTTCATTACTACATCTCAGTGTATTTGTTGCCTATAACTATGGGCATATTTAATGGAAATAAATGGGTTTGAAAACACTTTCTATAAAAATCTCTTTCAAAGATCTCATCGCCAAAGATGGGTAATAGCCCTCCTTCCACCTGCTTGGTCTTGCAGGAGCCTGGCTTTCATTGATAAACAATGGATTATTGACATGTGTATATATTAATCAACAACAGGAAGCTTTTAAAATTAGACTGCAAACTGACATTTCCATTTCTAGAATGACTAAGAACGCCAGAAACCAAAATTAAATTCATCCGTGGTTTAGCTTAGTTGAGCTGTGAGGGGGAAAAAAAAAAGATTGAAAAGTATGTGTTGCAAAAGTGATTCCTTTTTCAGAAATAAAAGACATATAGCCAATAGCAAAGAGGCCAGTATTTAGGGTTGGTTTTCAACAGCAACAACAATCCAAATTAAGAGCAGAACAAAATAGGAAATAAAAAGTCAAACTGTGTACATTTTGTTTTATAAAATTAATACCTGAAAAATGTTACTTTCATCTACATTGGTAAATTCCATAAAATTAAAAAAAAATCAGAATATGAATGTATCTTGAATAAACATCTAATTTTACCATGCAAAATTAAAAGGCAGATGATTTAGGAAGAAAATAAGTGCTTTGTAAAATGATTAATTACTTTTTTTTTTTAGTGAGTTATACGAAGTCATATGGAATATGATTATCTATTAAAATTAAATATACACCTAATTTACAAGAACACATTCATTGGCATCTATACTTTTCTTACCCTCCTGAAGTAATTTATTTATTACTCCCTCTTTGTTTTGTTAATATTTTAAATTCCTTATTAAAGTTTACGTCTCCCTGGCTAAATCTGATGTGTTCCATGTAGTAGATATCTGATAAATGTGTAAATAAATTGATGAATAACTATTGTATGAAGAGACATTAGTTTACACAGCTAAGAAAACATGTGATTGAAATTTATAATGTAGTTGAAAGGATAAAAATTTCTCTTCCAAATGACCAAAATGACCTTAATATTCCCCTCAGCTTTACTAAACTTTTCACAGGTTACTTTCTGACAGTAGGCCCCTGACTTTTTTTCTTAGAGCATTTACTTTAAAAAACTTGCAGTTATTAATTCTTTCCCTAAGTCTTCTCTCAGCCTCTAGCCAGTGTTATAACCCAGGGTCTTTCTCTAGGACCTGGGAGCCATTGCTTTGAAATATAGTCTTTGAGGAAGGTAGTACCTCTATCTCCCAGTCTCTGTGGGAGGGTAGATAAGTTAGATAAGTGCCAATTAGCAAACACTGGTGGCCTGATCACACTGACCACTCTCCCCTCAAAAGTCCTTCCTCCAGTACTTTTCCACTAGCTCACACTAGTATTTAAACACTTTCTTGCGTTTGTTTCAGTGGAGTCGAGTTCAATTTCTCTACCCTAAGGCGATAGTCTTGAATTAAATCTTCCTTGCTGTTTAACTTGTTCAGTGCTATTTTATTTGACCCTAGTTTCATTTTTAAGAATTAGATAGATATTGGAACATAAAATATGCTATACTAGGTCACACTGGTGGTCATTTGGACCAGTGTTAAATCTCTAATAGCATCAGGGGTGTTATCAACCTCATATGTTTAGAATATACTGTAACCATTTCTATAATTATTAATGTTTAATCTTCTTTTGTAGAGAGATCATCAAAATTATTATAATAGATAATTTCTCCAGTAAAAATGTTAACAGAGGTCTGGGGTGTGTGTGTGTTTGTGTTTGTATGTGTGTGGATATATGTGATAGGGGCAAAGAAAGCATTCTGAGAGGTCAATAAGAATTAGAGGAGCATTTCTTCAGAGTACCATGTAACATCTTAAGGATATATACCTCTCACAGTCAATATGCTTGAAATTAAGCGGGGACCTGTTGACAGTAGTTATGCAACTGATAAATTGAGGACCCAGATTTAGGAATCCCACTTGATAGTCATGTTTTATAGTATTGCTTTATTATCTTCTAAAAATAGTTCTCTAAAGCTTCAAGGGGTAAACTGAATTCTTTGTTTCTAGTGTTTGTTAAAGGTTTATACATGATGATATAGACTTTGATCAAATACTTCCAGATGTTCCCTTAAGGTAGGTGCTCAATTCTAAAGAGATCAGATCTTCTGACAAGATCTCTAAAGAGCAACTGATTATGAATTTTAATCTTGGAAAGGAAGGAAGCTTCTTCTCCATTGCCGTGAACTCAGCAGTCAAGACTGTAAAACAGTTTTTTTGTTTTGTTTTGTTTTGTTTTAAATAATGCTGTTTTGACCTAATTTTGAAGTCCTGGCTAGAGGCTGATCCAGTCTTCTTGATTAGCTGATTAAGTCCATACCCTAACCACTTCTCTTACTGGGCTTTCATACTCCAGGCCCACTATACCCACATTCTAATTTCCCCAGGGCCAGGTACCAACACCTGGTGATAGCCCCTATACCCCTGAGTTGGGAAACTGACATTATGCAAATTAGCCAATCCACAGGGAGCCCTAGAAATCTAGATAACTTGGAGTCCTATACAAACTGCCTCCTCCAGCTCTAGCTTGCCCTTCCCCTCTTCCAAGATGCAATGCTCTCTGTGGCTCTGATTGGCAGACTTCTCTCCTTTGGAGTATAAGTAACAAAGAGTTCTGCATTTCATCTATTTGAGTATCAGTGTGTTGTGTCCTGCCATTAAAGAACCTTCAAACCTTATGAAAAAGGTGCAGTCAGTAAATTTCATGCTCTCTGTTGTTGCTTCTAGACCATTGATATGACACCATCACTGACTAGTCCCTCTCTCTTTATGGTTTATGCCATATGATCATGCCACTTTTCCATTTTCTTATGACTATTGTCTATCAGCATCTATATTTTATCCTTATTTCAGAAAAATTAAACACTCATTTCTGTAAGATATTCTATATTTCCACATTACTCCAACCTTGGACATTATTGTAGTAATTAAGAATCCTTAATATTAATCATCTTTTAATACCTTGTTCTCAGAATTTCTCAAACTTCCCAATCACACTTATTTTCAAAAATCAGCCACTCACTTACATCACCGTCCTTTTCTTTTGATCAGTTTGTGGTATGTCTACACTTTTAAGATCTTGAACTGCAGAAATCCCTCTCTACCTTCAGTCTTACATTCGTTTAATTAAACTCAGTCAACACTGCTCTTTACAATATATATATTTTTTTAAAACCGAGGAGAGAGCAAAGATAAATAAGAGGTTATCCATTTTTTGTAAATAATTTATAACCTGAAAGAAGAGATAAGTATGCAAATAACAGCATTACTAGGCATAACTTATGCCAGTCATAATTGACATAAAAATGAAGAACTCAAGAGATTAACTGTAGCTATTAGAGAAGGCATACCATCATGTCTTCACTCTTACTTACCTTCCTTACCTTGCTTTTTTAACTTACAATACCACTTAGCAGTTTATATTTCCTATTTTCCTAGTGCATTACCTTCTCACTTGCCTCACAAATTAGAACCTACATATTTCAGTAATATTCTAGCAAACACACTTAATGCTATATTAATGGTTAGCCCAGGGGTGAAGTTACCTAAGATGTCAATCTATAAGTATCATTAATGTATCATTGGAATGCCAAGGTACCATTGGAAATGTAAGGTGATGGAAATAAAGTTATAGTTAACAGCAATTCTCTCAGGGAGCATATTGTATGTGGTTGAAAGAATATTTGATAAGCCCTTTGAGTTTGTGTGTTTTTGCTTGAGTGAACTAAATGATGGCCATTCTGAAAAGGAGAATCAATCCAATGAACTGCAGACATTTTTTTTTTTCCCTTAGTTGGGGATGCACGTTTGGGGCCTGAGCTTAAAATGATTTCTTGAAACAATAAACATATTCTCTTAATTCTTCTTTTTCCCAGCGTGGCAATCAGCTTTTCTTATGAACGCAGATTTAAAAAATATTTTAAAAAGCTGTCTGAAGCCTTTTTTAGGTGCTCACATGCTTCATTCCAGCCCATACAAAACTTCTTATGCTTTAACCTTCAGTTATGCTTGCTCTGTCATTCCCCAAAGACTGAGTAATAGATTCTAAATTATTGAATCAGAAATAAAATGAATCATCTTGACTAGACAGAACTCTTTGGAAACGAATTAACTTTTTGGAGAACTATGAACATGAAAAAAATAATCTAGTTTTATGGAAAGTAAATTTTTCACTAAAATATACACACATCTGTCTATCTATCTATCTATCTTTGCAAACTAGTTTAATGGAATTCAGGCTGTATGTCTGCCTAAGCTTCCCTACACCAAGTTAATAATTTTAAACTCATAGCTTTCTAGTTTACTATGAGCTTATAAAAGTAATTTTGTATAAATTACATTTGCTACCAGACCAGGATTGTATTGAATTATATCCCTAATAAACATTTCAGCTTTAAACCCCTCTTAATACAAGAAATATTTACTTATTTATAATTCTCTTGTTCCGTACAGAATTAAATCCATATATTTCTGTTGGCTATTCACGTGACCTGTGATGGAAATGTAAAAATATATGGCTGTATCCATAGAAACAGATGGTAAGCTTACATCAATATTTTATCATACTGACAACCAGCAATTTCAGTGATTACATTTTCTGTATCAAACCTCATCAAGAATGCACAAAAGTATTATGGAGGGATTTAATCAATTTTCTTATAAATGAAAATAGGAAAAAGGAAGATTTACTTATGAGTATAGAGTGTTTTCAGGTGTGAGAATTTACAGTACCTTTCAAGTTGTGGTCTTTAGTGCAACTAAATTAGGGTAGAATAGTGTACAAAGCTCCTTTTCTCAGAGTTGGACTACCTACATTGAAATTAACTTAATTTGTTAATTAAAATCAGAATATTTCAGATGGAACCTATCAATATACATTTTAATAAACTTAGATGATTTTTTATGCATGTTAAAGAATCAGCGCCCTAGAGATAATTTGTTTATAACTCTGAAAATGCAATAAGATTACAGGTATACAAAGCATAGGGCAAGGGATTTAAGACTCTTCAGGGACTCAAAGGAGACTTTTATCAAAAGAAACAGGGATTCCCTGGTGGTACAGTGGTTAAGTATCCACCTGCCAGTGCAGCGGACATGGGTTGGAGCCCTGGTCTGGGAAGATCCCACATGCCGTGGAGCAACTAAGCCCGTGTGCCATAACTACTGAGCCTGTGCTCTAGAGCCCGTGAGCCACAACTACTGAGCCCATGTGCCACAACTACTGAAGCCCGCGTGCCTAGAGCCCGTGCTCTGCAACAAGAGAAGCCACTGCAGTGAGGAGCCCGTGTACCTCAACGAAGAGTAGCCCCTGCTCACCGCAACTAGAGAAAGCCCACACAGCAACGAAGACCCAACGCAGCCAAAACAATAAAAATAATAAAGTTCCCTTAAAAAAAAAAAACAGATTTATTGAAATAATAGCATCATATAAGAAAAAAAATAAGCCAGGAAATAAAATAGGAGCAAGAATTAAAAAGCAAAGAAGTAGGAGCAATGTGGTGTTTTCTTGCTGAATTCTACTCAAAAAGGTGGTATTTTTCGAGGGTATATTCTCAAACCTCCTTCTTAGGAAGATCAGACTTCCCAGAAGAGACATCTAAATTGCTTTGCAGAGAGACATTTTTGGGCTGCTGATCTACTTAGCCTGAAAGACCTTTGTTGCTATATTACTATGTAAGGGCCTTATTCAAAGTAAAGTTTCTTTAATCTGTAATGTCTACGGGAAAGGAAACCACATTAATGCTGTCAGAGGCTATTTATTTCTCAGAGATTGAGGTTTAGAAAAATTCTCAAGAGAGAATAAAAATGCTTCATATTTCCCATTTTAAAATACTTTTCACCTGAGAAATTGAAGTACTCATTTAAAGTCAACTATGAGCTGATTCTCATATTGTAAATGCTTGCTTCATTGAATAGTCTAAAAATTTATTGCTGCTGCCCAATACTGAATGGAAGTATTTTGTAGACAGTCTTAGAACTTTTCTATACAGGGGTATTAAAGTTTGATGGTAAAGAAGTGTTGGGTGATCATGAGCAAATTGTTTAGTGTCTTTTGTCACAGTTTGCCCATTTTTTGGTGAAGATGATAATAATAACACTTCTGTGTAGATTACTGTGAAGATATGAGATAATACATGGAAAAGGCTTAGAACAGGGCTTAGCAATGAATAATAATCGGTAAATATTTATTTATCTACAAGAATATTTAAATGTTTATAATATCTAGAAATTTCCTGCCTTGAGATATTTTAGAAATTCTGCTCATAGCAGTTGAAACCTTTTTCTTAAAAAGAAAAACCAGGGCTTCCCTGGTGGCGCAGTGGTTGAAAATCTGCCTGCTAATGCAGGGGAAACGAGTTCGAGCCCCGATCTGGGAAGATCCCATATGCCGCGGAGCAACTAGGCCCGTGAGCCACAACTACTGAGCCTGCGCGTCTGGAGCCTGTGCTCCACAACAAGAGAGGCCGCGACAGCGAGAGGCCCGCGCACCGTGATGAAGAGTGGCCCCCGCTTGCCACAACTAGAGAAAGCCCTTGCACAGAAACGAAGACCCAACACAGCAAAAATAAATTAATTAATAAGCTCCTACCCCCAACATCTAAAAAAAATAAAAATAAAAGAAAAACCAAAGCCAAATAACATTATGACTTTAGAAAAACATATTCATGATACTGCTGAAACAACAAAAACATCAAAAACAAAATTTCTATGGCTTAGCACAATCAAACGTTATTTCTCACTTATATATCTGTCAAATGTAAATAGAGTTTTCTAGTTGGTGGGCACCTTCTTAGAATTCACTGCCATTTTCTTAAAAACCTTGGCCCCAAAGGTACATACATCACTGTTGCTCATTGTTTGTGAATTCTACTCATGTGACTATATCTCAATGCAAAGGATGTTGATAATATAGTCTATATTTAGGTTCTGCTTCCCAGTGACAGGGGAAGCTCCAATTTTTGATGGACAGCTAGCCATCTTTCACACAGCTTCCACTTACATGAAGTGTTTGAATCAGTGGTTCTTCTACATTTCAAGAGACAGGGTAATTCATGATTATGGCACTTTGGCTATGTCTGAATTAATTATTTTTTTAAGGAACCTTTTGTATTTGACCCAACGGCTGGATCTTTTGAGAACAATTTGTGGATAATTGATCCTTCCCTGAAAGCAGGCTTGATGAATAGTGGAGGAAATAAATGGATATATCTATTGAATATAGAATGGGAAGCAGAAAGAGCAAGGAAAAGAAGGAAAAGCTTTTAAATAAAGGCTTTGGATTGGTTTCTCATTGTGGCTGATAATGAATTATTTCCCCACATTAGTGATAAAACTACACCCCTCCAAATTTGTCCTTCTTATGATCAATGCATTTTATACAATTCACATCTGGAGAGGGGATTATAGTCTGTTGTTTTGATGTAGGCATATTATTTGACAATCTCTTATGACATGCTAAGATCGTAAACAACATTCATCTTTATCTCTGAGCACTCCAGAAATACATAGAATGATTCAAACTTAGCACCATATAAGTAGGTTTATTTTAGGACTTATTCTTAAGACAGATTTCATTTGGCATTGACTTGATAGAGGATTCTATCTCTTCTAAACAAATAATAGCTTTTCCTAGTTTTAGTTCTGGCATATTCCACCCACCCAGTCCTATCTAGCCCACCTTGATCTACACAGTTTTGTTTTTTTTTGTTTTTATGCCACTCTCTTTGTCCAGCTCCTTGATGTACATGTACAGCCATTTATTAAAGTCATATTCCTGAAGAAGAGGTCATCACCATACACTAGAAGGAATCTGGACATGCTCAAATCTTTCTCACCCGAGGATTCTCCCTTCTTTCATTTTTCAGGTACTACTGAGCTGCTGTCCATCTGCACTTTACTGTATTCATTCCTTGCGTTTGCTTGGCTAATTGACTGGCTAGTGCTTTCTATCTCTGGCAGCACAATGTAGCCCAGCACATACTAAGTGGCATATAATCTTACATTCCAGTTATAACTTAGAAAGATAATAATATCAACGGCTATAAAAAGTTATTGTGTAATTTTCATTTTTCTCATCAATAAAATCAGAACAGTAGTATCTACCAAAAGTAGCTTTTGACAGAAATAAGGAGAAATGATGTGAGGTGGTTAGCCCAGTGCCTAGCAATAGTTCTTATTTTTAAATTATTATTATTGTAGTTATAAATGTTATTGTAATAATTTTGATTTCTTGAGTGCTTATTTGTCCCATCTACTGTACCTCTTCTCTCTCCCACATATTTCATTCACACAGCTTCAACTCTCACTTATGTGTCAATGGCTCCCAAGTCTATATACCAGCAGCCCTGGCATTCCTCATGAACTTCAGGTCTGCATTTCCATCTGCCTTGATGTATCTAATGAACTTCCAGTGAGGTTTCCTATAGGTATTTCTATACCCCACACCACATTCTTTTCTCATTTCATTCTTATTACAATGCTATGTTAGGTACTATTATCATTTCCATTTTATAGATGAGGAAACGTTGAAACTTGTGGAGTTGAACCCACCGAAATACCCACTGTCCAGGGATGTAGGATTGCTCTTCGTCCTTTGTGACAAATAATTTTATCTCTTCCCCATATTTCTTCCATCTTCATACTTTGTGGTTTGGGATCACAGATGCCACCTGGGATTTTTTCAAAGGTGGATTTGCATTTCTGTCCTAGATCTTTGATATTTTGGTGACTTTTGAGAGAAGAGGGGCTATATATTTTTGTATTATACCATGATGAATCTGGAAACCCCATAGCTGTACTTATTAAAGATAGCTATAGTTACTGGGAGTAACTAGAATGTAGAAGATTTGAACAGGGCAGCCAGAGGGAGAAATGAGTTGAGATTCAAAAAGAGGCATATTTCAAAGTAGATTCAATGGGTTATGTACAATAGAAAGACATCGTGAGGAAGCAGAGAAAAGTGTGGACTTTGATGTCCACTGAACTAGGTTAAAACTCCAGCTATCATGGTCATTTATGATGTAGAGTAAGTCATTTTATCTCAGGAACTTTGTTCAATAAAGGTTAGTTTCCTTTCCTTCCATCCCCAGCTCCAAAATACACATACTTGATACCTGAGATGTGGCCATTTAACTGTATTATGGGTAGTCATCTGCACCTGCACATAATTAAGATTCTTGCTGAAAGTTATTCAGCTGGTGATAGAGGTTGCTTAGCAGATTTGTTGTTCTGAAATGTTCTTCAGACCACCTGCTGGATGTTATGAGTTGAATGGAGTGGTGATTTGAATTTTGATACATTTATGCACAATTTACACACATATACCATGATTAGTTACATTCATTTAATAGGCACTTAGCAAATGCCCTTGTAGTGAGAAAATGTGGGCAATAGCTCAGCGTATTTCATACTGAGAGTTGAAATACATATTATAAGAGTGTTGGTAATGCTGATGAATAATTAATCAACTAATTCTTGTCCTGTTCAGTGTTCTGCATTTGGAAGTGAGATGAGTTCCTTTATACCTGGTGATAGGCATTTAAAATCCTATTTCAGTTCAGCAGTATAGATGTGAATTGTTTTTGTTCTACAGCTTAAGAGCAGAGACTGCTTGTGCAGAACTTCTGACCCCCTAAAAATCACCTATTCTCTCTTTTGCATGAAGACTAACTTTTTGCATTTTCATTGATACTCTATGTACTGTGTTTCTTATTGTGTGTGTATCTCTATTTGATCCAGTTGAATTTACTAATTTTGTATGTATTAATTTTTATAGTTGTGTCTCAAATGTATATACTTAACATCTTTACCTTAAAATGTTATAATTCATTAAAAGGAAAAAAAATTGAATAACCTTTAGCATCAGTGATGTTTTTATTTTGTCTAAAATCAACACATTCACAAGCTTTTACTTTGGTAAGCCTTTCTATCTGACACATTTCTCTTTTCAGATTCAAGCTCTGGAATTTAATTCTTTTTAAATTTCCACAGATTGCTTAGGCATGATCCCCTTTTTGATGAACCTGTACAGGAGATTTGGGTGGGATAACATCTGTAACACAAATCTGGATCTATCCAAGTGAAACCAATTTAAACTTATTAAATTACTGCAGCATTCCAGGGGCCCTGATTAAGAGCTCCTCCAGTCCAGGTTTTGAATACTTTCACTGCCACTTCAGGCCATTCAATGTTTTACATTATCTCTAGTGGTGTCCTTTCAGATTAAACATAATCCTATTAAAGCTGCAGGCTTTTTGGGCTACATACACCAAGTTGAGTAATGTTCTGCTGTTATTTGGGATTGTGTTTCTTAGTTCTTCATCTTGGATGGCTGGCATACTCTGGCAATAAGCTTACATGCAGTAGATGGATGGATTTTTCATTAGTAGGACTGATTAAATTGTCGTAAAATAGCTATGACCCAGATGTTCTTAGGCCACATCACACTCAAACCTAAATTTCTTTGGTTCAAATTCCAGTCTACTGAAAATGCACCTATTCCTCCATCTTTCTTAGCTACTACTAGGTTTTTGAGGAGTCCCAGTGGGGTCTTTTACATGTACTGACAAATGAGTTCTGATTTTCATTCTCCACAGTGATTCGCTTATGATGAGTGTAAACTCTATTCTGCTGACTTGTAGTGTAACCACTAATAAAATTAGGTAAGATGGGAATCTTCCCGTACAATCACTACCATTTCTGGTAGGTCATTTCTTTAGTAGAAATAAAGAGCTGTGGATACTCTTGGTCACAGATGTTCTCAACTTGGCCAGAATTACCACAGTTATAACAGTGTCAGGCACTGTTCTAGTAGTTTGCATATACTAACTGGCTTACTCCTTAAGGAAAATTCTATAAGTAAGGAATTGTAATTATCCCTGTTTTACAGATGGGAAGACTCGAGGCATAGAACAATTAAGTAGTTTACTCAAGTTTTCATGGAGTCAGATGGATTCAAGTTATACCCTGTTCAGCTACTTGCCAACTCTGTGTCCTAGAGATTTTTTCTGTTTTGAATTTTATTTTATTTATTTTTTAATACGGCAGGTTCCATTAGTTATCCATTTTATACATATTAGTGTATATATGTCAGTGTCTTAGAGATTTGTTTTGTAATCCCTTTCAGCCAAATATGTCTTCATCTATAAAATGCAGTTACTGAGAGTACTTGTCTCCTACAGTTTTCGTGAAGATTGAGTGAGATAATTTGTCAAGTTCATAACAAATGGCAGCTACACAAGTGTTGGCTGCTATTATTATTATTAATTTTTTTTTTTTTTTTTGCGGTACGCGGGCCTCTCACTATTGTGGCCTCTCCCGTTGCGGAGTGCAGGCTCGGGACACGCAGGCTTAGCGGCCATGGCTCACGGGCCCAGCCGCTCTGCGGCATGTGGGATCTTCCCGGACTGGGGCACGAACCTGTGTCCCCTGCATCGGCAGGCGGACTCTCAGCCACTGCGTCACCAGGGAAGCCCATGGCTGCTATTATTTTTTCATTAAAATGGATTTAAATTGAATTTGAGAAAAATCTATTCTGTCAAGTCATTCTGTTTTATTAGCTGAACTTTCTTTAAAGTCATAGAAGATGACTTCCTGAAGATCAGAAAGATCTTCCTGTTCTTGATTTTTTTTTAAATGGGTCAGTATTTCTTACTTTGAGAAGTGCAGTCAAGGTTGAAAGCTAAGAACAAGTTAGCACAGTGCTTATCATTCATCCCAACTCTAGGTAGAGACTTGTCCAGCCAGAGGACACTAAGTTGTTGTATCCAACATCCATATTGAATGCTTCCTCTGGGCTTGGATCCATGATAAATGCTTACAGGTATTATTTCTTTGAATCCTTTTGACAATTATATATAATAGGTATTATTATCCATGTTTTATAGAAGAGAAATGGAGGCATGTGAAAATTAAGTAATTTGTCCCAAAGTTGCATGGTTGTTGAATGATGGAGCCAGGATTCTAACCCAGGCACTCTGACCATAGATGCTGATCTGTTAACCACAAATGGTTCCCACATTCTGTCTTCCTAGGCATTGCAAAAATGTTCCATTGGCTAGCATTAATTTTGTGGCTTGACCATTGGGGCTCCTGGTAGAATTATATAACCACTCTTAAAATTAGTATAGGCCATTGGACCAATCTTGCCAATGGTCTGTGAGAAGAAAGCAAGAAAGAAGCTGGTGCATTTCTGTTGACCAAAGATCATAGGAGGGATTTAATTGTGTCTAAAGGAAAGAAAGTAGAGAATATCTTCTTGATTTTAGGTTCACTAAGTGTCTGGAGAACTCAAAGGCATTATGCATTTACCACATGTAAGGGAAAAAATACCACTTCTCTCAGATAGGGGCATTTGAGGCATTTATGTATTTGTAATAATGTAAGCCTCCAGCATTAAGTCTTATTGAAGGCTTTTCTTTCCTAAATAGCATATTCAGAACATTCTGTTCTCACTGCCTCTTTGAACTTTGTATTATTGATACCCCAAAGTCGCCAACAGATGTGGCCTTTGTCTAGTGACTAGCTTTCACAGCCAGTGCAAGTCAGCATTTGTCATGTACAATGGCTGTTATCATTGCATCTTGCTCTATAGTTGCTTATGTATATAAACTTATTTCCTAAAAAAGGCTTTTCGCTCATTCCTCTATTTTACTTTTCAGCTGGAGAATCATCCTCAGCAGATTTCTGAGCTGAAGCTGCCGTTGATGTTTTTGTAAACTGCACACCAAGACCTGAGTAAGAACTGTAAGCCAGTTACCTTCAAAGTCATATCACTTCAGCTTATGAATTTTTAGGCTGTGAGAAGAATTCCTTTCTCCTCTGTGTCTATCCAATGAGTTACACCTCTAGTATTTCATTTCTCCTGTTTTTCTCCTTTATAAAAAAGGACTGGCTGTATTTCTCTTCTTCTCCTGGCCTCCAAGGTCTTATTTTTCCTTTCATATATATATAACCTGTCTTCTGAGATCTCAGCATTTCTCTTAAGGAAGTCTTTCTCCATCTCAATTAACTTGTATCCCATTAATTTTCTTTCATTCTAATTTTGTTCCAGTAGTAACATAGAAGCATATTTAAGAAGATAATTAGGTTTCTTTGGGACTTTTGGACTAGTGAGAATTTTCTTTATAATCCTCTTAAATTCTCCCTAATAATTAAAATTATGGTAAAATGTATATACATTGAGATGAACAGATCTTACATGTGCATGTTGGTGAGTTGTAACAAATGATTAAACCATGAATATTGCATCAAGATATAGAACATTTCTACTATCTCAGAAAGTTTCCTTGTGTTAACTTTCCAAAGGTTATGATTTCTATATCAGATAAATTTTGTCTACTTTTGCACTTCATAAATATGGAATCATACAGTATGTACTCACTTATTTCTAGTTTCTTTTGCTCAGTGTAAGGTTTTAAGATTATTTTATGTTGTTTCATGTGTCAGTAGTTCTTTTCTTTTTACATTAAAAAAATTTTTATTTTTAAAAATAATTATTAACAAATGTACCATTTTATTTCATTTATACCTCCTATTTCCCACACACACCCTTACTGGATTATTTAATTAAATTAATTTATTTTTAAATTAAAACATTATTTATCTTTAATTCAGGTAATATTGAGTTATTACATTATATGAGTTTCATGTGTACAGCATTATATTTCTACTTCTATATATCCTACAACATGCTCACTACTAAAAATTTATTTTCTATTCCTTACCTTACAGTTTATTCCCTTTACCCATTTTACCCTCCCTGACCTGTCCGTGTCCCTTCCCCTTTGGTAACCACTACTCTGTTCTCAGTATCTATGTTTTTGTTTGGTTTGGTTTGTTCATTTATTTTGTTTTAGTTTGTTTATTAGTTTTTTATATTCCACAAATGAGTGAAATTATATGGTGTCTGTCCTTCTCTATCTGACTTATTTCACTTAGCATAATAGAAGGCTTTTGGGGACACATGTTTTCATTTGTCTAGAAAATGCCAAATGGTTTTGCAAAGTAGTTGTTCCATTTCATCCTCCCACTGGCAATGTATGAGAGTTTCAGTTGCTCTACATCCTTGCCAGCATTTGGTTTTGACAGTCATTTTACATTTAGCTCTTCTAGTGAGTGAAGAGGTATTTTCACTCAGGAAATATGGACAATTTTTGATCCAGATAGGTTTGGGTTATTCTTTATTAGAGCTGCTCTACTTCAGTTTTGTACTTTGTTCTAGTGTGTGGTCCTTACACTAGGTTTTGAGCCTTTCTTCTAAAACATAGCATTCCAGAGTTCTCAGTTGAATACCCAGAGTATTTTGTGAGATTTCTTTATTCTTGCTTGCCTGGAGTTAGAATATCTCCCAATAGTGCGTGACCTCTAATATCTCTCTTCAGTTGACAAACCTGTAACAGATACTCTCTACTAGACCTCGTGGGTTCTTGCCCAGAACTTATTCCGTCTTTGCCTTCTCATCTCAGCTAAACTGTCATAACTCTGCTTGGACTCTATCTTTCTACACTACGGTCCAGAAAGTTCCCCTGGACAAAAACTGGGTTGAACATAGGGCTCATCTCTTGTGCTTCCTTACTCACAATGGTCACAGTTCAGCACTGGTTGATTTCCAATGCCTAAAAATAGTTTCATCATGCATATTGTCCACTTACAAGTTATTTACAGTGTGAGGGGAAGTCAGGTACCAGTTGCTACGTAATGGCCAGAAGCAAGAGTCCCTCCTTTGTTACTTATTAGCTACCTCATCTAAGGTAAATACTTAAGTATTCAACACTAATCTAATTTTATTGTCATCTTTCCTATTTCTCCTATCAAATTACTATCATTCTAGATGACAATTATCTATATATACATAGCAAAATATCCTGGGATATCATAATTGGTGTGTGGTGTGTTGACAGTTTTTTGTAACTAAAAATACTTAGTATGGATATTAATGAATAATTTTTTTTAGTAAATTAAAAGGAATTTAAGGTTGATGGTTAATGACATTGCTCTCACTTGTATTCTTATGTGCTTCCTTAAGTTGATGAGAGAAGGATAAATCTACAACTTTGTGAATTTTGGATAATCTTCCATATATCTGTGGAGATATGGCTATTGTATCTGTCATGCATATCAGGAAGAAAAGAGGTTGAACTAGTAATATGAAATGACTGCTCTAAAAGGGGTTGGAAAGTGACATCATTTTTAGCTTATATTCTATTTCTGCATATTAAAGACAACAAGCTGTCTTAAAGATATTTAATTCACTTATTACAATCATTAATCTTAGAATTGATTTGTTACTGAAATAGTGAAATTCATTGAAGATGTGTAGTACTGGTAGGGAAATCAAATTGGAAGGTCAAAGCATTCTGGCAAAGAAAATATTTCAATGGGCTTTTAACAATTTTTAACCCTGAGGTGAAAAGAAAAGAATAAAAGCAATAGAATGCTTATAAAAAATAGATTAGCCAATTTAGAAATAAGAATGTGTATTTCAGATGAAGAAATCGAAATACTATCTTAGTCTGTAGGAGAATTTTTCATTAAATATATTTAACATATAATTTAATATATTTATAATTAAATATAATTACCTTAAACAATAAAACAAAAAGGAAAAATATTTGAAGCAGCAAATTGTAATGGAAACAGCACTGGACTCAAGAAGTGATGTGATTCTTAGATCTGGCCTTCTGTTGGGGTCTGATGGGTCATTAAATCAGTTTGGGTCAGTTTTTTCTTTATTATCTATAAATGAAAAGACATGCTAAATAATCCTAATGTTCTTTTTATTCATTATTCTAAGTTTTATTATTCTAAGTTGGGAAAAGCCTTTTCTTCCAAATTAAAGAAAAACCTATTTTAAAGGACTTTGTTTTAATTAGATATACTACTGGGGAAAAGTTGAAATAAATCTTATTATGAAGAAAATGAGGTATCACAAGCTATTCCAGTCTTGAGTATCACCATACTTTTAGCATATGTGATTAGAAATTCCATTTTATTACTTTTTATTAATTGATAATTACTATGGGTTTGACAGGCTTCCTTAACACCATCTTGCATATTAAATACTCAGTCAATCTGTTAGGCATTAGGTACATGAGACAATGTGATGATTATCGGATATTTTTTCTATCTTACAAATAAATTGGCCTGGACAGGTAGAGATGTAGATGTTCATTCATAATCATTCATATTAGTTAACCCACACAATTTTATATTTAGAAGTACTACAGGCTCATAGTTCTGTCTCACAATCACTTCCACAAATATGCTTCGGAATTGGTTTTAGTATTTTAATTTTTCTTACTGTTAACATTCTGTTTTCTGAGATTCTCATGGGAGCTTCTTATTGTTGGCCTGATAAAAAATCCATTTCCACTTGCTGCAAGCAATTTTAATTTTCATGGCTGTACTAAAAAAATATGAAACAAAGATGTTAAGTCTGTATATCTTCACTGAATTTATATTTGCTAATTCAAAGTTTAGAAGAGTTCCATTCATGCAACCAAGAATCACTTTAGGACTATAAACCGGATGGAATAAATGGGTCTTTCTTTGAGTTCTACCATTGAAATGATTCCCAGATCTTTTATTTCCCTAATGATTTAGAGGTTAATCATTTTGCTGAAACAGAATGCAACCAAGGGAAGTGTGAAAGGAAATCTCTAAGACTCTAAATACTTTCCATGTTTTTTTTTCATATGTGATTACTTGAAAGAGAGTCATTGAAAATACCATTTTTTAGATGATATTTTTGAGAGTATGCTAGTGATTACCTGAGTAGGATGATGAGGAATACAAAGAATAGCAACATTTTAAATGCTTTTGGTTTATTCTGTGTCAGGAGGAGGATTGTTAGATGTAGATTGCTAGAGAGTCTCAATAGAAAAATGGAAACAAAAATAATGATTACTAATTTGTGCATTAGCAAGGGGTCAAGATATGAAATCCAGAAGAATAAAGATGAAGAGAGGGGTGGAATTGCCCATTTGAAAAAAGATAATCATTCAAATAAAGATTGGAAACTAAAGAGGAGCCATAAAAACCAGTAATTATATTATTCTTTAATGTTTTATAAACATCTTCATATCAATGTTTACATCGGATTCTCACAACAATCCTGTGAAAAACTAAGCTTGAGGTGTTATCTCATTTTTATAATTAAGAAATCTGAGTCCCAGAGAATTTAGGAGATTTGCCCAAGTTCACATACTTTTAATGTGGTAGGTACAGCACTAGAATTGATGTTTTCTCCCCCAGTTTCAGTGTTCCCTTACATGATCCAGTCATGTGTGTTTTCAAATATTTGGAGGCTCATGTTAAAACAGTTATTCAGAACCTATAGGAATGAGTTTAGATAATTAATTATACCATATAGCTGAAAGGATAGTTACTTTAAATTTTAATTTTCATAGTGAAATAGTGTAAATAAGACCTTTAAAATTTTTTTAGTAATTGGTAGTTATCATTTATGATATTAGTTATTGTGAAGTGCTCAAGTGTATGTATAAATATTTAGAGATAATGGGCTAAGTGAATCACAAGTATAAAACATAATCTAGGTGATTTAAATTATGTTAAGAGCTAGTATAACACTGCCCATTAATTTTTGAAGGTCACAACTGCAAAACACATAAATCAGTGTGAAGGAGATCTGTTGACATTTGCTTATTTTACCTTTTCCCATTTATGACAGTTGTCCATTTTCCTTTTGAAAGTAACAAACTAATGTTTCTTCTGCTTATTTCTCACAAGAGAAATTTTAGTACAATTGCCTAGATGCTACTTCTTGTCAGTTAATTCATGCTCTGTCTTCTGAGCCAAACTTCTAGACCGAATACAAAAAGACAAAATAAAACTTCTTGTTTGCACCTCAGGGGATGGTGTGAACCAGCCCCAAGGAATGGACAGGCACTACATTGTCAGTCTTTGCTCCCAGAGTGGTGAAACTCTTGGGGTCAGCTTGATCTGCAGAAATAGCATTCTATCTGTCCTTTTTTTCTTTTTCTTTCTTTGTTTTTGTTTTTGTTTTAGGTGAGGATTTCCAGGAAGTTAGTTTCATAGAATTTCTGGGTAGACGTTATGTGCAGTTGTGGTGTGTGGTAATGAGGAGAGATGCAGAATCATCCTTGAAAGAGATCTGAGGTTGAGCATAATTCTTCTTGACCAGTTTGTATTGTCTAGAGATAAATAGGGAGTCAGAGTGAATCTTGGAGCAACTGAAAAACCCGGGGTAATGAAAATGGGCCAGAATAGGAGAAGCAGAAGGGAAAGATTTCAAAGAGGCTGACATGGCTATGCTTGTGAGTGGTTATCTTGTACTTCTGTAGGTTGGGCTAGCCAGATTTTAAAAATGGGTTAGGATGGGTCAGACTGAAGAACATGCTAAGCTTGGTGGGCTGGACTTGGGAAAGCTGATATTTTACAATAATAGTTTAAATATGTTTATATATCATGATGCCCTTTTCTATCCACGTCAGAAATTCAGTTATTAGCTGAGTTCTTTATTCTCACTATAGCTATGTGTTTAGGAAAATATTCTGATTATTTGTTTTTGGTATGTCAAGAATTTCATTTATTTGGCTATTTTAAAGTTTTTATTTGTTTATTTTAATTTAGTTGGATGCTATATAGATATGACCAGAATCCCTGTTTCAGAGGTGAAAATATGATCCTGTCTTTTTGCAATATAGATTAATGATCTTTGTTAAATATTGGAGGGCATCTGTTTACATTTTTTAAAAAAATACAGTTCGCTCACTGTGAACAGAACTTGCATCATCTTTGTAACCAAAATGGTAAAATTTAGCAAGGAAACACACATTTAAGTTTGCATAATTAGTGTCCTGGGCAACCTTCGGAGACATGCTCTAATTTTTCCACAGAAATGCTTCAGTTGTGTTTATAAGACAAAATTTGATATGGCAACCCATTTTGTAGCAGACTTTTAACATTTGTGATCTAGTTGTGAGTTATACATATGTGTAGTGAAAGGGGTGTTTTCTCCCAAATTTCCATTATCTATCAAGTAGTGAGCCTAACTTCCTAAGAGAAGGATAACAAGTGTGAACTCTAAAAATTTTTAATTGCTGATATTCTAGAAGACTGTTGCTTGCTGTGAATGCTCATGATTTCTGGGTTCTTGTCCTCAGGCTCTAACTTCAGTTATCTGGCTGGTGATATGAGCAACTATATAAATTTCTCATTTTCTGTGTCCTCATGGGAATGGGTAAGATTTGTCCAATGTGTCTGCAATGGTCCTAACATCCTGAAAGCTTATATTCTTGTGAACTTCTGGTCAGTACAGTGTTTCTCTCTGTGCTTTTTATCCACCCAAATGGAAAACTACTGATTTTCTTACAAAAAATATTTAGGGCAATTACTTCAGTAATTAGAACTCATATAATTTTAAAGGTGACATATATGCTTGATATTACAGACAAATAAGAATTGAATTTAATAATCACATAATAAAATTGATTTTTTAAGACTTTTAGAATGTCTTTCTCAACCTTTCCTTTAATTTTTCTTAATGCAGAGATGGAAAAAAATAGTATATTCCTGGATTTCAGTGCTTAAGAATGTTATTAGTTCCTTTTCTGCTCCTCAGGCAACGCTAAAATTAGGTTTTTTATTGTCTTCAAAAGTATTTCTAAAGGTCTGATATTCCATAAAAACTTTCAGGGCATTCTCAGGTGGTGTACTCTTTTACTGCAGATTTCTAATGAGGATATATGAGAATTGCATTACCTATCAAAAAAGAACCCTCAACTAATATGAATATTAAAATCTGTTTCAACAAACCTACTGAATGTTTTTGTCTTTGAGGTTTAGCCAGAATTACTATTTTTGGTAAGAATTCAAAAGATGGTTTTTAAATACTGGCACAAGGTACATCACTTACCATTTAAAACGTATGGTGAAAAGAAAACCGATTACCATAATATTAGTCAAATCTAAGAGGGAAATAACCCTTTTCATTATAGATTTTACATCACTATTTTATGGTTTTTAATTGTCATTCTGCAGATTAAGAGCAGGTAAACACTATGGAATATGTTTGATGGTTTGGATTTGAATTTTAATGATTCAAAAAGGCTGTGCAAAAGTGTTTTGCATCGATAATAGCAGCATAATAGATTGGGTACATAGGTTAGCCACATAGTATGAAATAGTAAATGCTAACAATTTCACATCATATTTAACATTGGTTAATGTTAACATTGCTGATTGTGCTCAGAGCCCTGGGAAAATCAACTCTTGTTCTTGATTTCCTCTTAATTACATTTGGAAGTTGTAATATAATTTAAATTGTAGGTGGTCTGTTATTTGCCTAAGAGTGCCTTAGAGGAACTAAAAATCAAACCGTATAGATAGGTTAGACATTAAATAGTATAGTATATATTTTATTTACTGTCAGGTATTGCTTATTTAATTCCAAAGAGCACTTCTTTGACATGATAAAACAGTTGGAAAAAAATTCAGTGACATGATTGGATAAGGAATGGGAAGAAATAAACATCCTATTAAGTGTTATCTTTGGTTAACCTACAAGTTGCACAGATAGGACAGTTTAGTGTGCTAGCTCCAAAAAATAAAAAAATAATCTTTTGTTTAAAAAATTTTTCCTATACTATAAACTCTAGGAGGGAATGTTTTATGTGTGCCTTCTCCATGGTTTATCTTCAGTAAGAATGTACAGAAGTCACTCAAACATATTTGCATTTGCTCCTGTCATTTAATCCTGTAAAATTGCAAACTAGGAGCCAGAAAAGTCACATTTTTTAACAGTATCATCCCAACCTCTGCCATTAGGATCATGAGATCAATAAAAAAAAAAATAGTTCTACAATTCTGAGGCATAGAGTCTATCTCATTATTCTTTCTTGACCTTAGGATTTTCCTTTTTAGTGGGAACACGAGACAGAGATATAATCAAGTAGACAATATACAGACCCATTACATGAAACTCAGAGATAAAAGACCACAGTATAAACCAAATATAAGAATATATTATGTTCATCTATACTTCAATTTAAAAAAAAAGAAAAAAGTATATTTTATGCATAATGTAGAAAGAAACTTTTTTAAGAAAACACAAACTTCCTGGAAAATATTTAAACAGGTGTTATAAAAAATATAAACTCTATTAAATGGTAAAGATACCCAACATGTACTTGAGTGAAATATTGGAAAAAATGAACAGTTGATTTTTGGGCAGATTGGAGAAAACAAGAGTCACCTAGTTACATGAATTATGTAAAGAAAATTGGGATTGATTCTTGTCTCCATATTTTAAAACAAGAAAATACTGTATTCTATAGAGAGATCAGAAGTCTTGTATGCCTCTCTCATGGCTAGTCATTTTAATGCTCTGGTTTCACTTAATAGCAATCATGGCAAAGAATAATTTCAGTCAATTTCAGTCTAGGTATTGTAATGTTAAAACCAACTACGCTATTAGGGAAACCATGTGGGCTTGGTGTGAATATAAGTATGAAAATTCTGGCTGTCATGGTATCATTTTCATGGTATGAAAATTCTAGCTATAATGACACGAGTTATTATGGATTTCAGAATTACACATGCATCCATTTGGGTACATTAAAATGATATATTTGATTGTAATTCTTAATACAGAGCTTATACATCAGCCCTTGCCCATCACAGGACATTGTTGAAGTGAATTAGACGCTTAGAGTTACTATGTAAATGGCTGGCATGGCAGTACTTCAGAGATAATAATGCCTGGATATATTTCAGTGTTGAAGTAGACCATTTCAGTGATTCTTCTTCCACATAACTAGATATGCTGCAAAGACTCAGATGCTAACATTGAAAGAAATGAGTTGAAATAAGATGCAGCAAAGAACAGTAAGTGTGCTTTAAAGGGGTTGCATTGGCAAAGTGAAGCTAAATATTAATGTCAATAAATTGATGCAATAGAAGTTGCAGTGTTTTGTGGTTTCTGTCCGCTTCATTGCAAACATTAAGGGAAAAAGTATTCCTAGAAAAGTAAAATATTCTGAAAACATTCTGGAAATGACATGATTTAATCTGTGGCTGGAAGATTGCAGCTTTGGTAAAGAATAAAATATTCTTCGTTAAGAAGACAGATGGTGTCTTATAGGGTGTCTAACATATCTTTAAAAGAAGAAATAGTTTAAGCACTTCACGTCTGTCTTCCCATTGACCCGATTTTTATTACAAAAAACTTTTGACATCGCATTTAGCTATTTGTGAAATCGCTAAATAGTGACCTTGGAACAGAAATTCCAACGTTCTTATAAGTGTATAATCATAATTCTAACCCCCAGCTCAATATGCCTAACCTCTTCATCACTAGTGAAGTGTATAAGTGTATCACTAGTAAAAGTATAAGAAAATGTACAGACCTTCAGTGCTATTCTAATTGTTCTTGGCTTCCCAGGAGACTTCAGATTCTACATGAATTTCCAGAGTTCCAGAGCAAATACAATAGAATATTAACATAAGGAGAGCAGATTGATTCTTTGGCTGCTGATTAAATGGCGTCCTCTTGAGTTTACATAATGCAGTGTCATATATTTTATGACTTACCTCAAGATGAATATCCTAAGTGGTTAAAATAAGGTCAAGCCTCTCAGAGGGGTTGGTGTGACAGTGTTGCTGCGTGTGTCTGTAGGTCAGAAACAAAGGAGAAGTGATGGAACTATCTACCTACCACCTTGTTTTGGAGGTTGTATATTCATTTCCTAGGGCTGGCATAACAGATTACTACAAACAAGGTGGCTTAAAATAACAAATTTATTCTCACACAGTTCTGGAGGTTAGAAGTCTGAAATCAAGGTGTTAGCAAGACTGCCTCATTCTAGAAGTCCTGAGGAAGAATCTGCTCCATGCCTAGTTTCTGGTGGTTGCTGGCAATCCAGGCATTCCTTGGCTTGTAAATGCATCATTCCAATCATCACTCTAATCTTTGTCTCTGTTTTCAAATGGTGTTCTCTCTCTGTGTCTCTCTGTGTCTTCAAATGACCTTCTTATGAGGACACCAGTCATTGAATTTAGGGCTCATTCTAATCCAGCATGATCTCACCTTAACTAATTACATCTGCAAAGACCCTTTTTCTTAATGAGATCTTATTCTGAGGTTCTTGGTGGATATTAATTTTGGGGGACATTAGTCAACCCAGTACAGAGGGGGTTAGCTTTAAGATAAATCTGTCTTCTTACTATGATGGAGTTTTGAGGTTGACATTATTCGTGTTCACCAGTATCACCAGTTCTCCTCACCTTTTTGCACTTATGAAAAACAACATTTGTGCCGGGTGGGACTATGTGACTAGTCTCTCCCAATAGCCTGTGACTGGGAATGATAGGAATTACTTTGGGCCTTAACTACTTAAAAGCTAGTGTGGTAGTTTCCGTGTTCATCTAGATTCTGGTGAAGCCTGAAAACTGTAGCTGAGAAGGAAATGCAACAACATCAAGGATGCCTGGATAGTGTACCTTATCTGAGCAAGAAATAAACTTTTGTTGTATTATACCACTATAATTTTGATGGTATTTGTCACCGAAGCAAAGTATAGGCAATTCTGATTAATATGTTTCCTCAACTTCCAAAGCATCTTTGAATATAAATATATGCATCACAAATTAATCAGTAGTCTGAACTTGAAACATACATAGTTTTAACCCAAAGTTTTTATTTGACATTTAAATTTCTTCTTCTTTCCTGATAAGTTAAATTCCATTCACAATTATTTGCTGAGTACATTTATGTTGAGGACTACCTACATGTACATATTTAGAAAAGATTTGATTTATGTTACCTTTGTCACTCTGCAATATGGGCAAATAAAGCCAAAGATTGGTGCTAACTCGTAAAAAAGCTCTTTGTGCTAAGAGAGTTATGACATATATTTTTGTCATTTAACTATTATAAAATTCCCAGTGGTACCACATTGGCAGGAAATAAGATTTTAAAAAATGTTGTTTCTGTATAAAAAAAAATTGTTGGGCTGTGTTTTAAACCCTAGAACTCGGCTTCAAAGGAAAAGATTTTATTACTGAAAATAAAAATGGTGATCTATAAGCAATCTTACATTGGCTGCAAAGAATGATGTGACATTTCAGACATATGTTCAACTTCCAACTCCACAATGAGTTTATTTTGAGTCTGTTTGTATACAGCTCATTTGAAGGGCAAAAGCAAGAAGTTATACACAAATGGCAGGGGTCCAAAAGTGATGTCAGTTAAGCAATGATTTTATGTGTATTACAACCCCTGCTGAGATGTCTGGAGTTTATTTAGAATGTTACATAAAAACTCAGCACTAAAAGACAATGTGAAAACTAATTTGAAATGGAAAGAATTACATGTATTCCCCAATAGGATTGGACTAAAAAATACTTCAAAGGTGAAAGGGCAGTGTTCATTGACTTGAATATGCTGATTTATGGAATTACTAAACCTAACACAGCACAGAAAATAGTCTGGACCCTCTACAAAGCTGGCTGGTTAAATGGCTTTGTTACTGTGTCATGAGGCAGAATGTCAAGGGTGACCCTCTGCTCTCAAAAGCATTCTTTATTTCAAAGGTCCCTCAAAAACCATCTGTGTGCTTATTGGCATAAGTGACCTGGAAAGGATCAAGGTCTTCTAGAGGCCCTGAAACCAATCTGGTCTCTTGACATCTCTCAAAATGAAGATGACCTTGAGCTCAGTGAGATATTGCATTGCCCTTAACAGAATCCCAGCTACTGTGAATTTGGAGAGCTCGTTTGAGCCTACTTCATGTTGTATTCACAGCACGGAGCTATATGCTTACCAAAAGGACGGTACTGGTAGGTGTTGCTTGAATGAAGAGGTGCGTTAAATACTGTATTCTATATGAAATGATGGCTTAAGAAAAGAAAAAGTAACAAGTATTTAGAGGAAAGGATATGACTTCATATCCTTGACAATAACTCAGAAAAAAGTGGCATTTATGTAAATGTTAAAATACTTCAGAATACTTAAAATGTGTTTATTAAGAACCCATTTCCTGCTAACTTGAGGAATTTCAAGTGCTCTGATGACATTTGAATTCATAGTGTAAAAGAATTCATTCATTCATTACTGTAAAAGAATTTAATGAGTTACTATTGTTGAGCTTACAAATTGGAAAATGACTAGGCAGATGAAAACTGTCCCGTCCTCATATCATAGCATATCATATTGAAATTGGACTTTTACCATTTTTTTTTTTTTTTTTTTTTTTTTTTTTTTTTTTGCGGTACGCGGGCCTCTCACTGTTGTGGCCTTTCCCGCTGCGGAGCACAGGCTCGGGACGCGCAGGCTCAGCCGCTCTGCGGCATGTGGGATCTTCCCGGACCGGGGCATGAACCCGTGTCCCCTGCATCGGCAGGCGGACCCCCAACCACCGCGCCACCAGGGAAGCCCTTACCATTTTTTAATATATGATACTTTTCATTTCTCTAAATGAAAAATAACCTGCTTAATAATAGAAATCCCCTTATACTGAGGCCACCTAGTGATTTCACATTTGTTTCTCTGGATTTATGATTCCCACTGCTTCAGCTTGAACAGTTACTGTAAACAATTACAAGTTTACATCTTGTTTGACCTACTCATATATCTTGAATCTTTTGATCCACCAGGAAACTCAAAGATACCATTTAATGTTCCAGACAATCACCCAAGATCCCCTCATGCTTTGCTGAATTCTGATCTCATCTCTATTTGCCCCTCAACTTAAAGTACTGCCACCCCAACAGTCATCCCCACCTGAAGTCACTTTGAACCCTCTGATATATGGATCTCGATTTTTCTTTTCTCCCAGCTGTACACACTTGGGTAGGTGTCAGAATCTCCAGTTGCTGTGTGTGGCAAATGTCAGCAGTAACCTCAGCCACAGGAAAAATGATGATTGTCTCTCAGTGATCCACTGGCCCATCTAACACCAGTTCCTGTGAGAAAAAAAGGATTAGACTCTCAATGCTAAATCCTTATCTCATCCCTATGGCTTCCTAAAACTCATTTACCCTGATGCCTGGTGGCCTTTGGCTGCTTTTGTCTCTTTGTCAATCTGGACATTTCCCAGCTGGCTTTAGTGAACAGTCTGTCCTCTCTTCTGCTGCCTTTGGCTCTGACTTTGTTGTATCTGGTCCTAGGTCTGTGTGCCTTGACCTTGGTTATCTATGAGATAGTTGACTCTTAACTGTGATCTGATTATCTTATTTCTCTCCTGTGGTCCCTCCCTTGACTTTCCAGGTTTGATGTTATATTTGGCATAACAAGATAATTAGCATTGTTTAAATAAAGGTGGGTTCTGGGATGCTGGCTCCTAAAAATTGTGGTTGGACATATCAAATTCTTATTATATTTTCCAGGAAGCCAAGTGTTTTCTTTAAACTATACGGTTTAAAGTTATAAAAATTTTTCCTCGTTTACAGCCAGACTCCATTAGTGATGATTAATCATGATAAGAGACCAAATGAAAACTAGAACATTGCTTAGACTTTAGGTTAAAATGGGGAAACAAATCTCTTTGGATTACCAAGGGGGATTTACTTTCCTAAGTGTTCTGCATGTAGTTTGAACTAAACATGTGCAATGGGGTAATATTTTGACGATTATTGATGTGCTTTTTTACTTTGCCTTTCAGAGTACAAGACCATTGTCTTGGTTTGCCTGAGGTGACAGTATGCCTGGGGGAGACTGATTTGTTACAGAGGGAATACTAAGAGAAAGTACCCAAAAAATAAAAATGAGAAAGTAATAAAGAAGTATGTTGTAACAGGCTTCTTGGAGTTGAGATTAGGCCTGGCAATTTCCTTCCATAATGATAAATCAAACTATTAGTTATTCTAGAAGAGAAGGGTTCTGTTATTTTTATATTTTGTTTATATTTTCAAATAAAGAGTGCACTCTGGAGTAGTCATTTTAGAGCTCTCCCATACGTATAGAACATGACCCTACCCTCCATAAAGTCTTGGCCCAGTGGATTTTGGAAAGAAGAAAGAGAGAGGAAATTAAAGCAACCAGAAGTGGTTCCACATTTTCTCTTCTATGGGCTTTGGCCCAAAGCGAATTGGAAAAGGGAAAATAGCAGAGTTAGAAGGAAGCCACTGTCTCCTATTGAGACTTCAGGGAGAGGATACTTGCAGGGGCTTGGGTAAACAATTGGTGCAAAACCACTTCAAAGTGAACTGGCCAGTGTAGCCTGTTAGGGTAAAAAATGGTTCTGAGGATGGGCTTTTCTAAGGCACCCTTGATTCCCATATGGATCTTGCTGGAAGGGGGTCACCATTGCTGGGATGAAGTGAGGCTTGTCAGAGGACCACCCTAATCAGGACCAAATGAGAGTTTCAGGCAAACCTCAGGTTTTTACAGCAAGATCTGAGGTGAAGGTAGATTAGTGGTTATACCACAAGCAGCAGTCTTTGTGCCAGTCATTAAGCCTCTGAGGTATGTTAGCCATAGACTTCAGCATCAGAAGAGAGCAGATCAGCCAGAATCCAGGAGAGCAAAGGGTATTGCTGAACCATTGGAGGAGTAAGAGTGAGACAATATGAACATCAGAGGAATTTATGCTTCCTCTCCCATATCATAAGAATAATAAGCCATGCTCCTCCCCCAGAAGCAAGTGACCAATCATCTGAGCATATTTTATCGAACAGACACTGTATTCAAACTAATCTTAAACTAGATCGTACGTTTAGTTATCTATTTTCCCCCTTTACTAATCAGAAATGGATAAGTCTCTGGAGAAAGGCCAGATTACAGAAAAAAAAATACAGAAATCATTTTTTCAGTATAGACCTAACTTCTAGTATGAGTATTTGGCAACATGACTACACATATCTGAAACAGAGCTCACGATTTTATCATGATTGACTTTTCTTCTTTTCCTGCCAATAGCATTGTTGTTCTCTCTGTCATTCAAGGCTCAGAATCCAGAATCATCTCTAAATCTGTTTCTCCTTCTCCTTCAATATCTAAGTTGTGAACTTTTGCAGGTCTTACATTTCTAATATTCCTTTGGTTTATCCCCCTTTCTCTACTTCAGTAGCTTCCTACTTGGTCTCTTTGCCATGACTGTCTCTCTCTTCCAATCCTTTCTCTGTATAATTTCTAGAATAACCTTCTTAAATAAAGACTGATTCTATTATTCACTTCTCAAAAACATTCAGTAGTTTATCATTACCTACTAAATTACATGCAAACTTCTCTGTCTTACGTAAGGACTTGCCAAAAATCACTACAACTTTTACTGTCTTATCCTCCCTTTACGTCTACAAATATTTAGTGGAATGGTGCACATGTGTGTGTGTGCGTGCCTGGGATGTCATCATTTCTGCCTTACCATTTTCTTCTCCTTAAATTTCTCATGTGTAAATTCACTCTAAACCTCATAGTAACTGATCTTCTATGATGCATATGATAGATGTTTGGAAATATTTGTTAAATTAAATATACAGTGTGATAATTGTATAAGGTTCACCTCTGATGATGAGTGAAAATAATGACCCAAGAGGCACTAGAGATTATGCTCTGGATATAATGGAGAAAGTTTCACAGGAAAAGAATGAAAAAGTACCAACAGAATAGAAGAATAATGAAAGTAAGTTCTGAAGATCTCTGTTGTGACTCTGGAAAAGGCCCTGATTGTGGTGCTAGGGATTTGAGAATAGGCATAACAATTTGAATTCAACTGATATTTGCTATAATAAGCCTATAAAGTCTGGAATGTGGATGGACCTTCAGCATATACTAGCACCAGAAAGGTAGGCCTGACAGATTACAGTTCAGACATTAAGAAGCAGGTTGGCTTAATGGGTACAGTTTTCCTCATCTTCAGACATTTCAAGTGAATGACTTACTCACAAGGTGAATCATGTGCTCTCGTAGATATGGAGGAAAGGAGGTTTTCTATCTTTCTCTGTCAGCGACTGAGCACATGTTCAATGTTATGTTTCTGAGGGTGAAGCTTATCAGTATATTTCTGTGCTATCAAAAGAATATAATTTAAGTGACTCAAAGAGAGGATATAGGCTTTATTTAGCTGATGCAGATAGGGAGCATCAAAGGACCAGGTAACTTCTGAGTTGAAAAACGATCAGAATATTATTGAGAGAGGAGAAAAGAAAATCATGTGTCCTTCCGGTCTGACTCTGGTTAACAGTTTTTGTATTTAAATGCTACAAAACTTGCAGTTGAATGTTGTGCTCATTTTTGTGCCACCTGCTTGGGATCGTTGGTGCAATCTTATCTTGATAACTGTCAGAATAGTACTTTCTGAGAACTATTTTTGCAAGGTTTATGGTTGGTCAGTTAGTGAGGATTCGCAAAGTGGGGAAATAGACAAGGATTAAAGGCCAGGAGGAAACTGGACTCTTATCATGTCTGTTTTAGTCCTGTGACTGTGCTAGCAGGGCTCTCCAGTTGAGTTATACCTTAGTCATTTATTTTTAACTCACCAGAATATCACATTAACACTAATACTTTTAATTGGATTATAACCAGAAGCATTCTTTTTTAATAACAAATGTTTCTTTAATTGTTTAAAGTAGGTTAGTTTTGTATTTTAACAAAGGTGAAATATCCTTGATTGTAGGTGCAATGTCTTTTTCTGTGTCCTCAAGGCTTTGTACCATCTTGGGCATATAATGGCACATTCAGAATTACTTTCCAAATCATTAACTCTGATTTCCCAGGTGTATAAATTATATTTGAATAGTGTTTTGAGCACTGAAGTTTTTGACTTATTTGGCATCTGGATTTGTCTGACATATGATTTAAAGAGTCTTGTAATTATAAAATATGATCGTTTATTGACACATATACATATGGTGCACCTTCCAAAATTAAATGAAAAGTGCCTGAGTCTAACATCTGTGTTGAAGGCATCATCGCAGCAGGTCTCCCAGAAACTATTTTATACTCTCCTTGCTTCCACTAGAAAAAGTCTTTCAACGTGACTGTTCTATAAAAGTTTATTATTTTCTTTGAGAGACATAGCTTTATAGATTTTGTTTTATTTCACAATTGTAAGTGCCCTTTACAGCCATGGGTTTATCAGGTTAAATGATATATTGTGTTAGGATACAGACTAAGCTGCTACAATAAAATACTCCAACACACAAGGGCTTAAATTCTAAGTTTATTTTTCTTGAATTGATATGTAAGTGTCCAGAAGTGAGGAGTCGAAGCTGGTTGGAGTGGCTCTGCTTCCCTAGGTCATTCAGGGACCCAGTTTCACTCCTCCTATCGGTCACTCCCTAGTGTGTTGTACTTGTCCTCTTTGTCAAAGCTAGACCACCACTGTCCACATTCTAACTGAAATAATTGAGAAAAGTCCAAAGCAAACGTCTTTGCTTTTTTTTTTTTAACATTTTTATTGGAGTATAATTGCTTTACAATGGTGTGTTAGTTTCTGCTTTATGACAAAGTGAATCAGTTATACATATGTTCCCATATCTCTTCTTTCTTGCATCTCCTCCCTTGCACCCTCCCTATCCCACCCCTCTAGGTGGTCACAAAACACTGAGCTGATCTCCCTGTGCTATGCGGCTGCTTCCCACTAGCTATCTACTTTACGTTTGGTAGTGTTTATATGTCCATGCCACTCTCTTACTTCGTCCCAGCTTACCCTTCCCCCTCCCCATATCCTCAAGTCCATTCTCTAGTAGGCCTGTGTCTTTATTCCAGTCTTGCCCCTAGGTTCTTCATGACCTTTTATTATTATTATTATTTTAGATTCCATGTATATGTGTTAGCACACAGTATTTGTTTTTCTCTGACTTACTTCACTCTGTATGACAGACTCTAGGTCCATCCACCTCACTACAAATAACTCGAGTTCTTTTCCTTTTATGGCTGAGTAATATTCCATTGTATATATGTGTCACATCTTCTTTATCCATTCATCTGTTGATGGACACTTAGGTTGCTTCCATGTCCTGGCTATTGTAAATAGAGCTGCAATGAACATTTTGGTACATGACGCTTTCTGAATTATGGTTTTCGCAGGGTATATACCCAGTAGTGGGATTGATGGGTCGTATGGTAGTTATAATTTTAGTTTCCTAAGGAGCGTCCATACTGTTCTCCATAGTGGCTATATCAATTTACATTCCCACCAACAGTGCAAGAGGGTTCCCTTTTCTGCACACCCTCTCCAGCATTTATTGTTTATAGATTTTTTGTTGATAGCCATTCTGACTGGTGTGAGATGATATCTCATTGTAGCTTTGATTTGCATTTCTTTGATGATTAGTGATGTTGAGCATTCGTTCATGTGTTTGTTGGCAATCTGTATATCTTCATTGGAGAAATGTCTATTTAGGTCTTCTGCCCATTTTTAGATTGGGTTGCTTGCTTTTTTGATATCGAGCTGCATGAGCTGCTTGTAAAGTTTGAAGATTAATCCTTTGTCAGTTGCTTCAATCCCATTCTGAGGATTGTCTTTTCGTCTTGCTTATGGTTTCCTTTGCTGTGCAAAACCTTTTAAGTTTCATTAGGTCCCATTTGTTTATTTTTGCTTTTATTTCCATTTCTCTAGGAGGTGGGTCAAAAAGGATCTTGCTGTGTTGTATGTCATAGAGTGTTCTGCCTATGTTTTCCTCTAAGAGTTTGATAGTGTCTGGCCTTACATTTAGGCCTTTAATCCATTTTGAGTTTATTTTTGTGAATAGTGTTAGGGAGTGTTCTAGTTGCCTACTTTTACATGTACCTGTCCAGTTTTCCCAGCACCACTTATTGAAGAGGCTGTTTTTTCTCCACTGTATGTTCTTGCCTCCTTTATCAAAGATAAGGTGACCATATGTGTGTGGGTTTATCTCTGGGCTTTCAATCCCGTTCCATTGATCTATATTTCTGTTTTTGTGCCAGTACCATACTGTCTTGATTACTGTAGCTTTGTAGTATAGCCTGAAGTCAGGGAGCCTGATTCCTTTAGCTCCGTTTTTCTTTCTCAAGATTGCTTTGGCTCTTCAGGGTCTCCTCTGTTTCCATACAAATTGTGAAATTTTTTTTCTATTTCTCTGAAAAATGCCAGTGGTAGTTTGATAGGGATTGCATTGAATCTGTAGATTGCTTTGGGTAGTAGAGTCATTTTCACAATGTTCATTCTTCCAATCTAAGAACACAGTATATCTCTGCATCTATTTGTATCATCTTTAATTTCTTTCATCAGTGTCTTATAATTTTCTGCATACAGGTCTTTTGTCTCCTATAATGGTTTATCAATTTATTCTTCTCAAAGAATCAGCTTATAGTTTTATTGATCTTTGCTATTGTTTCCATCCTTTCTTTTTCTTTTATTTTTGATCTAATCTTTATGATTTCTTTCCTTCTGCTAACTTTGGGTGTTTTTTGTTCTTCTTTCTCTAATTGCTTTAGGTGTAAGGTTAGGTTGTTTATTTGAGATGTTTCTTGTTTCTTAAGGTAGGATTGTATTGCTATAAGCTTCTCTCTTAGAAGTGCTTTAGCTGCATCCCATAGGTTTTGGGTTGTCATGATTTGTTTCTAGGTATTTTTTGATTTCCTCTTTGATTTCTTCAGTGATCTCTTGGTTATTAAGTAGTGTATTATTCAGCCTCCATCTGTTTGTATTTTTTTACAGATCTGTTCCTGTAATTGATATCTAGTCTCATAGCGTTGTGGTCAGAATAGATCCTTGATTTGATTTTAGTTTTCATAAATTTACCAAGGCTTGATTTGTGACCCAAGTTATGATCTATCCTGGAGAATGTTCTGTGAGCACTTGAGAAGAATGTGTGTTGTGTTGTTTTTGGATGGAATGTCCTATAAATATCAATTAAGTTCATCTTGTTTAATGTATCATTTAAACCTTGTGTTTCCTTATTTATTTTCATTTTGGATGATCTGTCCTTTGGTGAAAGTGGGGTGTTGAAGTCCCCGTCTATGATTGTGTTCTGTCAATTTCCCCTTTTATGGCTTTTAGTATTTGCCTCATGTATTGAGGTGCTCCTATGGTGGGTGCAGAAATATTTACAATTCTTATATCTTCTTCCTGGATCGATCCCTTGATCATTATGTAGTTTCTTTCTTTGTCTCTTGTAATAGTCTTTATTTCAAAGTCTATTTTGTCTGATATGAGAATTGCTACTCCAGCTTTCTTTTGATTGCCATTTGCATAGAATATCTTTTTCCATCCCCTCACTTTCAGTCTGTATGTGTCCCTAGGTCTGAAGTGGGTCTCTTGTAGACAGCAGCATATATGGGTCTTGTTTTTGTATCTATTCCGCCAGTCTATGTCTTTTGGTTGGAGCATTTAACCCATTTATATTTAAGGTAATTATCAATATGTATGTTCCTATTCCCATTTTCTTAATTGTTTTGGGTTTGTTATTGTAGTTCTTTTCCTTCTCTTGTGTTTCCTGCCTAGAGAAGTTCCTTTAGCATTTGTTGTAAAGCTGGTTTGGTGGTGCTAAATTCTCTTAACTTTTGCTTGTTTGTAAAGGTTTTAATTTCTCTATCAAATCTGAATGAGATCCTTGCTGGGTAGAGTAATCTTCGTTGTAGCTTTTTCTCCTTCATCACTTTAAATATGTCTTGCCCTTCCCGCTTGCAGAGTTTCTGCTGAAAGATCAGCTGTTAACCTTGCAGGGATTCCCTTGTGTGTTGTTTTACCCTTGCTGCTTTTAATATTTTTTCTTTGTATTTAATTTTTGAGAGTTTGATTTATATGTGTCTTGGTATGTTTCTCCTTGCATTTACCCTGTATGGGACTCTCTGCACTTCCTGGACTTGATTAACTATTTCCATTCCCATATTAAGGAAGTTTTCAACTATAATCTCTTCAAATAATTTGTGAGTCCCTTTCTTTTTCTCTTCTTCTTCTGGGACCCATATAATTCGAATGTTGCTGCGTTTAATGTCCCAGAGGTCTCTGAGACTGTCCTGAATTCTTCTTAATCTTTTTTCTTTATTTTGCGCTCCAGTAGTTATTTCCACTATTTTATCTTCCAGGTCACTTATCTGTTTTTCTGCCTCAGTTATTCTGCTATTGATCCCTTCTACAGAATATTTAATTTCATTTATTGTGTGGTTCATCACTGTTTGTTTGCTCTTCAGTGTTTCTAGGTTGTTGTTAAACGTTTCTTGTATTTTCTCCATTCTATTTCCAAGATTTTGGATCATCTTTACTATCATTATTCTGAATTCTTTTTCAGGTAGACGGCCTATTTCCTTTTCATTTGTTATGTCTGGTGGGTTTTTGCCTTTCTCCTTCATCTGCTGTGTGTTTTTCTGTCTTCTTATTTTACTTAACTTACTGTGTTTGGGGTCTCCTTTTCACAGGCTGCAGGTTCATAGTTTCCGTTGTTTTTGGTGTCTGTCCACAATGGCTTACGTTGGTTCAGTGGGTTTTGTAGGCTTCCTGGTGGAGGGGACTAGTACCTGTGTTCTGGTGGATGAGGCTGGATCTTGGCTTTCTGGTGGGCAGGTCTGTGTCTGGTGGTGTGGTTTGGGGTGTCCGTGGCCTCATTATGATTTTTTTTTTTTTTTGCGGTACGTGGGCCTCTCACTGTTGTGGCCTCTCCCGTTGCAGAGCACAGGCTCCGGATGCGCAGGCTCAGCGGCCGTGGCTCATGGGCCTAGCCTCTCCGCGGCATGTGGGATCTTCCCAGCCCAGGGCACGAACCCGTGTCCCCTGTATCGGCAGGCAGACTCTCAACCACTGCGCCTCCAGGGAGTCCCCTCATTATGATTTAGGCAGCCTCTCTGCTAATGGATGGGGGTGTGTTCTTGTTTTGCTAGTTGTTTGGCATAGGGTGTCCTGCACTGTAGCTTGCTGGTCGTTGAGTGAAGCTGAGTCTTGGCATTGAGATGGAGATCTCTGGGAGATTTTTGCCGTTTGATATTACGTAGAGTTGGAAGGTCTGTTGTGGACCAGTGTCCTGAACTTGGCTTTCCCACCTCAGAGGCACAGCCCTGATGCCTGGCTTGAGCACCAAGAGCCTTTCATCTACACGGCTTAGAATAAAAGAGAGAAAAATAAGAAAGAATGAACGAAGATAAAGTAAAATAAAGTAACGTTACTAAAATAAGTATGAAGAAAAATTTTTTAAAAGTAGGCCAAAAAAAACCCCCAAAACGGACAGACAGAACTCTAGGACAAATGGTAAAAGCAAAGCTATACAGAGAAAATCATAAAAAGAAGCATATACATACACACTCACAGAAAGAGAAAAAGGGAAAAAAAAATATATATCTTTGCCCCCAGAGTCCACCTCCTCAATTTGGGATGATTTGTTGTCTATTCAGGTATTCCGCCGATGCAGGGTACATCAAGTTGATTGTGGAAATTTAATCTGCTGCTCCTGAGGCTGCTGGGAGAAATTTCCCTTTGTCTTCTTTGTTCGCACAGCTCCCGGGGCTCAGCTTTGGCTTTAGACCCGCCTCTCTGTGTAGGCCGCCTGAGGGCGTCTGTTCTTCGCTCAGATAGGACAGGGTTAAAGGAGCAGCTGATTCGGGGGCTCTGGCTCACTCAGGCTGGGGGGAGGGAGGGGCACGGATGCGGGGCGAGCTTGCGATTGCAGACGCCGGCGTGACGTTGTACCAGCCTGAGGCGCACTGTGCGTTCTCCCGGGGAAGTTGTCCCTGGATCACGGGACCCTGGCAGTGGCGGACTGCACACGCTCCCGGGAAGGGACGTGTGGATAGTGACCTGTGCTTGCACACAGGCTTCTTGTTGGCTGCAGCAGCAGCCTTAGTGTCCCATGCCTGTCTCTGGGGTCCATGCTGATAGCTGCGGCTCGTGCCTATCTCTGGAGCTCCTTTAAGCAGTGCTCTTAATCCCCTCTCCTCGCGCATCAGGAAACAAAGAGGGAAGAAAAAGTCTCTTGCCTCTTCGGCAGCTCCAAACTTTTTCCTGGACTCCTTCCCTCCCGGCTAGACGTGGCACACTAGTCCCCTTCAGGCTGTGTTCATGCAGCCAACCCCAGTCCTCTCCCTGCGCTCCGACCTCTGAAGCCCGAGCCTCAGCTCCCAGCCCCCACCCGCCCCTGTGGGTGAGCAGACGAGCCTTTCAGGCTGGTGAGTGCTGGTCAGCACTGATCCTCTGTGCGGGAATCTCTCCGCTTTGCCCTCTGCACCCCTGTTGCTGTGCTCTCCTCCATGGCACTGAAGCTCCCCACTCCACAACCCACAGTCTGTGCCTGCAAAGGGGCTTCCTAGTGTGTGGAAACCTTTCCTCTTTCACAGGTCCCTCCCACTGGTGCAGGTCCGGCCCCTATTCTTTTGTCTCCGTTTATTCTTTTTTCTTTTGCCCTGCCCAGGTACATGGGGATTTTCTTGCCTTTTGGGAGGCCTGAGGTCTTCTGCCAGCATTCAGTAGGTGTTCTGTAGGAGCTCTTCCACATGTATATGTATTTCTGATATATTTGTGGTGAGGAAGGTCATCTTTGTGTCTTACTCCTCTGCCATCTTGCAACTCCCACATCTTTGCTTTTAAGGTGGCAGAAGTTACTCACATAAATTCTTTTCCCATTCTATTGGCCAAACTTAGATACAGTGCTATGCTTAGCTGCAAAAAACCTAAGTGTTAATCTGTAATCTGGGTGAACAGGTGACCAGCTAAAACCCCAAGGATTCTATTATTAAAAAGAAAATGTAGTGAACAGATATTGGTGGACACTCTCAGTGTGTTCCTCTGGCCACCCTCCATGGGTGCCTGCTTCCCACATGCAGACCATACTCTTTCCACATGAGGTAGTCAAATTCTTTTAAGTTATTCCATCTGCATAAAAATTGAGGCTAAACTAAGTGTTGCGTTTTCTTTTTTGGCAAGTTTGAACTTGGCCCTTTGCAATCTGGTAACTCATAAACTAATACAAAAGTGATATATGTCTCTGACACCCAGTATACAGTGATGGAGGTGGAACAGAATAACCACCATGATAATCTCCTGTTAATAAAGTAGGAAGAATAGGAGCAGTCACTGCTCCATAGAAATGACAGAAGTAAGAATTTCTGAATAATTTTAAGATACTTATTCTAGTACTGGGGTAAACTGTTCTGCTAGACTTTTTTCCTGATCTCTGAGGGGATCTTAAAATCCCCTAGTTCTTCTCTCTGATTGGACATTATTCTGTCCATTACCTTTTTTTTTTTTTTGCCACAACTGAAATGGGCTTTGAGAGTAAAATCTTCATGAGCACTCGTCTTAGGGACAATTATGGGTGTTTATTTGTGAGGCTTACAGCTTCTTTGGCAATAGAGGTCCCTCAAAAACCCCATAATCGTCTAAATCTGCTTGCTTCCAATAAAATTCATGTGAAAGTCACCACACTCAGAATACTTTTATTAATAGTTCTTAAGCCTCTGAGATATTTTATTATCTACTGCATCTGTGCTTGAACTCCCCTCCCTTTAAATTTAATACTAGATAGTTTATGTTCTTCTAAAAATATAGGCTTCAAGCAGGGAGTTAATCTGATCTTTTTCCCTGAGCTTCTCTCAGTTTTTGACTAAAAAGTTGTATTTAAGAGAGAATTTAAAGAAAGTCTCCGAAGGACAGACATAGCTTCTGCTGTTTAGAGCACAAAAGCAGTTGAATTTTCAAGCCCAGTGAGTCAGAATAGATGGATGCCACAAGTAGAAAGTGTCCCCATTAAGAGGTCTGTTCTCTTTAATCTTGACTTTCAGCCTGGCTTGTTCATACATGAGCTCCTTTTTGTGTCTTACAGGATTTTCTAAAAGAAACAAGGAGCCTCCATCACTCACCAATATTCTGAGTTTTCCAATCAGTTTTCCAGAGTAGTAGGCTCAGCAAATATGTTGTCTGCCTTTCAGTTTTTAACAAGTTGTGTCTTAGTTTGGGCTGCTATAGTAAGATAACATAAACTGGGTAGTTTAAACAATAAACTTATATTTCTCACAGTTCTACAGTCTGGAAATCTGAGATCAGGGTGCCACTGTGGTTGGGTTTTAGTGAGAGCCCTCTTCCTCGTCTACAGATGGCTGTCTTGTATCTTCATGTGGCAGAGAGAGGTCATCTTGCTTGTGTCTCTTCTTGTAAGGGCACTAATTCAATTCATGAGGGCTCTATCCTTGTGATTTAATTACCTCCCAAAGGCCTTGCCTCCAAATACCATCACATTGGGAATCAGGGCTTCAACCTATTAATTTTCAGAGGACACAAATATTCAATCCATAGCAGATTGCATTGTTTTCTACTGGTTTTCTTGGGAATAAAATAGGTCACTGGCTTCTCCAGATTCAATATCTGTTTCCTCATCACCATCCACCTAATTGTTAAACCAATAAAAAATATTTTGAGTATTTATTATTACAGTCTCTCACATCTCATACCAAATTTTTACTTGAGATGAGGTACAAGATAAATCTCTATAACAAATGACCCAAAACTATTGTTATTTTAAATGAGATTGATGTTTATTTTCTTATATTCTACGGGAGGAGAGAGGTCAAGTTTGCTAGAATAGGTATACTACAGAAAATCTTTCATAGTTGCTCATAGGATAATATGCTAGTGGATGATGGGACATATTGTCCTTTTCTGAATGGATTGGAGACAGAGAAAAGAGAACGTTCAGAGTGAGTGACTCAGTCTTCAAGGCAATGCCTCTGAAGTTGCACATATGTCTTGTACTCACATCCCATTTGACCCAAACTTAATCCCATGGCCATACATAGCTGCTATAAAGGATGGAAAATCAAATCTGTAGTAACGTGTCTCAACTCCATGTAAGCTAAACTAACAGGGTTCTATTATCTTAAAAAAGGAAGAAAGAAGCAAAGAAGGAAAAAAAGTGAATTCTTGAAGACATTTAGCAACATACAGTATTAATTTATGAGGAAACTTTCATTGTACTCAATTTCAAAGACATTTGTTATCTCTTACTGAGGATTGATTTTGTCCTGTGTTACAGAATTGAAGCATTAGTAACAAATATGTCTTGGTAGTTACTAAAAGTAGGACATGGGAAATCTTTCCATCTTCTTGGAATATCATCAAAAACACGATCAAATGGAGAATTCCTAAAATTTGGAGGAAATAGCTCCATCACAGCAATAAGCAAATACTTTTTTTCTACTAATTCTTAAAAATGTTCAATTTTATAGGAATACAGTATCTGTTAACTGAATTTGACTATTTTTCTTAAACAATTTATTTGGGTCACTGCACTTTTTATACTACTCTTTAATATCTTCTCTGCAGAATTCTCAATTGACTGCAAAAATGATTAACAGTAGGCTCCCCTGCTGTTAACTCGGTCATTCATGACTTCACCAGATAGTTTTGCTTTTTGGGCCAATTATTTTGTTTTTTCATATTGTTTCCCCACCCCTGGATACAATCAAAGTCCAAAATATGACACTCATTTTAATTTCATGACTAAAATATAAAATATTATGCAGGTACATCTTTTATTTTCTGCATATTTAAAGCTAATGACCAGAATGTTTGCGATTAGTTGTGGGCAAGGTAATTTTAAAGTATACCAATTTTCCTCAGTTACTTTCTTCACATACTCTCTTGTTTATTCTTGTTCTCTAATAATTCAAGTACCATTAGTTTTTACCACTTTTACAATCTTCCCTTTGTTTATCCTATTACTTTTATGAATTTGCTTTATTTAACAAGTTTATTTAATGAGTTGGTCAAGCCATGCTGAGGAAAGCTTATCAGCTGTTATTCTTCTAATTATTTCTAGTCTATATAAATAGTATATAGTTTGAAATACAGTTAAACAAAAAACCACAGAGAAAGAGTAAACCTGCAAATTTCTCCCATGTTTTAATCCAGTTATGTCAATCTACCTGGTAGACAAAACAATATGAAACTTTAACTCTTTCATTGGTCATAGAACATTTTCAGAAGTTGTTACAATCTTAGCATATGATATAGGCAAAGTCCATATACTTTTATAACTTACTTTAGAAATTGTTAATTTCTTATAATGGCAAATTAATAATTGACAAATTATTAATTTCTTATATTGTCTCTGCATGGTCTAGCAAGCATTTGTTTACCAAAGATCTGCTTTTCCATCTCCATGTAAATAGCCTTCCTTCCAAACCACTACCGCCAACATCCTCTTTTGTCTTTAGCTGAAGATGGTATTTAAGTTGTGAGCTTTGGCCATTTTGGCAGGTTACTCTGTTTTCCATGGTCACTGCCGTGTATACATGCTATTAAATTTTGTTTGATTTTCTCCTGTTAGTGTGTCTCAGGCCAATTTAATTTTTAGACCAGCCAGAAGCACCTAGAAGGTAGAGGAAAGTTTCTTCCTCCCCAACAAGAAAATAGAGCATTGTAGCAAGAAGGAAAACAGCAAAAACTGAGCATGTGACTACCGATAATTTGTTGCTGCTGTATCATAAATGCATTGTAACAAATGGTAAGAGATAAGTTGGAGATTGGGTAGGAGGCAGGTTAGAAGCACACTACCATCCAATAGATAGCAGAGTTTCAGAGGAATAGTCTTCACTGACCCAGTTACATAGTCAATGAGCAAATATACTGATGTCTTATTCTGTGCTGGGCACTTGCTTGTCGTGTTTCGGCCAACGTGGTCAACATGATCCTTGCATAGAACTCATTCTTTTAGTTCTGGTTTTCTTTAGGGAAACTTTTTATATATAAAAATTAACTCTGTGATTCAAAGTTATTGCCTTTGTTTCTTTGGAGTTTCTTAACGATTTCCTGCAAATATTGGGGCAAATTCAGTCATTTTACAAAAATTAAGGACTGATTATAAGAAGACTCACTTTTCCCTTGTATGCACTTTCCTGCTCTCCAGGGCAGTAGAAATGCTGGAAAGTTTTCATGCTGCCAGGTATTTTCTGTCTCGAGAGGACTTTGAATCAAAGACAGGACAGATTGTTACGGGCTGTTATGGGCTGAATTGTGTCCCACTCAAAATTCATATATTGAAGTCCTAACCCGCAGTACCTCAGAATGGACTGTATTTGGAGATAGGGTCTTTAAATAGGCAATTGAATTTAAAGAAGGTCATTGTCATGGACCTTAATTCAGTATGACTGATATCCTTACAAGAACAGGAGATAGAACATAGACACAGGCACAGAGGGAAGACCATGTGAAGCCATAGGGAAAAGACAGCCATCTACAAGCAAAGGAGAAAGGTCTCAGAAGAAGTAACCTGGCATACACCTTGGTCTTGGTCTTTAAGCCTCCAAAACTGTGAGAAAGTAAATTTCTGTTGTTTAAACCACCTGGTCTGTGGCACTTTGTTATGGCAGCATTAAGAACCTAATACAGCCCTAATGGATATTGATATGACATCTAAGTGTCCTGCATCCCAGTATTATCTATCAGAGTTCTGAATTCTAAAAAGTCTAATACCCCTTACTCTTTTCTTTTAATCTACAGTGGCTACAAAATGTCTCTAACTGTGGAGTGTCAGTAGACAACCACCCCATTATAGGGCTCTAATTATTGTGGGCTACTTTACAGCTTACTCATTAATTTCAGAATTAGAAAGTTTTTTGACAGTTGTTCAAAGTTTCTTAAAACTGACATGATATTTGGGTCTGGATGATTCTTTGTTGTGGAGTACTGTCCTATGTATGTAAGATGTGTAGCAGCATCCCTGGCCTTTACCCTCTGATGTCAGTGGCACTCCTCCAGTTGTAGCAACTAAAAATGTTTCAAAAAATTGCCAAATATCAATATTTTGTAGGCAAAATTACCCTTGGATGAAAAGCATTGTTTAGTTTGAACATGAAGATAGTGCTTTTTATGCATATTTATTATTTGAGTTAATTACTGGAAGAAGGTCACCCAAGTGTGCATCTGTAAGAAAGATTTACTTTTCTGGTCTATATGTCAACTGGTTTTGCTGACACCAAGGATTCACTTTCTTTTTTTCTGACACTTCATTATTTGTTGAAAAATAATCTAATTACAGTCTTCTTTTCTCAGAGTCATAGTTCTAATTATTAGTCACATTGACCTTTTCTGTTGAATAAAAAGAAACAAACGTTATATCATAAACCATAAAAGCACTGGCATTAAATGCTAGTTACAAAGAAGTACATTCATTATGTACTCCCAAATTAGAATGACACATCTTTGCAAGGCCTTTATGTGAATATGTTTGAGATTCTCCCTAGAAAATTTCTGTATTTTTAGTGGAGCAGACAGCAGGCTTTCATGACCACAAAGGTCTCTTTGTGAAAAAATTAAATCAAACTTTATTTATTGCTAATGAAAAGTCTTCTGTGGAGTTGGCATGCAACCTCACATCCTTTCTGACTTTAAAAATCTGTAAAAGTCAAATTATATCCAAGTCATTTTTGTGGAGTGTGGTTGACAATGTAGACAATTTTCTGCAAACACTCATCAAGGCTGAGTGAACTGAAGGGGCTGAAAGTCAGCCAGAGTCTCCGTAGTTGGATATTTGAATCTTATTGATGTGTCATATATGGGTGCAGTGTTTCCTTAATGAAGGAGTTCAGATGTAAACTCAGTTCCTTTGCTGACTTTACAGCCTAATAGGGTCTGTGTACTAAAACAGCTATGACCTTATTTTACGATAAATTTTCAAGAAACTCCTCTAGAATCATTTTAGGGATTGTCTCTGATGGAATATGAGTGACACTCACTTGGACCATTCTATAGTTACAATATACTCTTCTTTATTTGATAATTTTCATTGTTAAAATATGTGTTTTTATTCAGATGTTTTCAGTAGGGGCTTGTAAGGTCTGAGTTAAAAATATTGATGATTGGAAAATAAATTCTTATTTAAGAAAAAAAGGCTAATTAAGAAATCCAGAGGGAAATTTAAATGGCTACCAGAATATAAAATTAAGGACTTCAAGTTTAAAGACTGCAAGGCTTGGGAAGGATGTGTTAATGAACTGACGTTCAGTTGATAAGCCAATATTATATCAATGATCAGTATTCCAGTGTTGAGAGTTTGAAAGGACATAGAAGACATAGTCCCCAGTAGAATCATTCTTTGTTGCAGATGAACTTAATCCAGGTTGTTGGTTCCCAATGTTTTCAAGAATAGGGCAGCATTTAAAAAATAATAATAAAAATAAAATAAATTCACTGTCCTATTCCATTTACTCATGCATTTAGCAATGCATTTTATTGAGTAACTACAACGAACTTGGTAGTTTTGGAAGCTTCGGAATATAGTAGTGAACAAAACAATTCCCGCCCTCATAGACTTTACGTCACTGGGAGAAAAAGTGAATAAACAAAAGGAAATTTAAAAATATATTATTCAATCGGGTTACAGGTGCTATGTAAAAAAGTAAAGCAAGGTAAGGGAGACAGTGTCTGGATGTATGGTGGTCAGGGAAGTCATCTTTCTTAGGTTGGTTACATAGAAGGACAGCCTGGGATGGGGATTCTTGCTCAAAAAAGTTACCTGAGGGAGAGAGAGGTGTTCTCAGGAGTAGGAAAGTTGGTGAGTAGGATAGAGCTGGGTGAAAAGCTCAGCAAGAAAGTGGTCTCAGCTGGAGACTTTCAGGTACAGGAGACTCTGGAGCACACATTGCACAGCAGAGTTTGTCTCACCTTGAGGTAGGGTTTGTAGCTGTGTCACTTGATTGCTGGCTGAAGTTGTATGGCATGGCCTGGGGGAAAAGTACCTCTATTTAGCTCAAGTCAATTATCTAAATAAAGGAGAGACAGCTGTGAGGTCTCATCAAACAAACAGAAGCAGTGGGGGATGGATGCACCAGGCTGTAAAAGGGATCTTGCTGGGGTTCTAACAGTGTCCACTCATACATCTGAAAAGATGATGAGAACATAAGGGAGAAAAGTAGCTACCTATCTTGGAGAAGAATATTCCAGGGAGAGAGAACAGTGACTGCAGAGACCCTAGGGTGAAATTTTGCCACAGACCTTGAGACTGGACCTTGCTTGGCTTGAGGAAATATCACCATGTCCAGTATGACTAGAATCGTGTGAACAAGGAAGAATGGAAGGTGATGAGAAAGGCAGGGGTGAAAGCAGGTCATGTAGGAACTTGTAGGCCATTGAGTGAGATGGGAAGATATGGGAGATTTCTGAACAGAATGCAAGATCTGGATTTAGTTCTAAAATATTCACTTTAGCTGCCATGGAGGAGACTAGACTGTGGAGAACAAGGATGTAAACTGCAGAATGAATACTTGCCCCTTTGACATCCTTTTATTGAGCTACCACGTGCTTTCAGGAAGCTATTGTGACTTTATGAACGCTTTTACATGAATCTGCATGTGATAAATACAATTGCATTCATATAAATTTTGTAAGCAGGGGTGATATCCAAAATATTTAGGGAGCAGTATTACAGAGGTTCCAACCAATCAGTATGGAAGCTGCATTTTAGCTCAGCAAGTAGATAAGATACAGTATTTCTTCAGTCTACAGACATTACTTAGTATACAAGTAGATTTGGAGACCCCTTGTAATATAATCCCTTGCCTTGTCGAATGCTCAAGTCTGCAATACCAAGTGGTAATTTTTGGCATATTCTGAGAAAAAGAAAGGAACTCACTTGGGTCACGTGGGGTGGTATTCTATGATGGGAAATAGAGCTTGTTGAAAATGCCAGATACAGAATATATAGGAAGGTTTTAAGTTAGAGAACAAAGGATTTTGTAATTCAGCAGGTAGGGGTCTATACACTGAAACCTGGGAGTTGAGCCTAAAAGCATGTCCCTCCTAGGTACTTTTTTTGGACAATGTACTTCCCCTGTAGACCTGCATCACTTTATATGTTAACTTCTTGTTTCTTCTGTCTATTCTGTAGATTTCATTCTCCCTAAAAGCAGTGACCAAATCTCTTTTATTTATTGTTGTATATTCAGAGTCTAGTCCAGTGCCTGACATTCCACAGACACATAGTATGGATACCTGAGGACTGTGACAGTAGGATAGCGAATTAGATTATGGGGTTGACTATGTAAAAAGTGCATTTGGTTTGAAGACAAAGAGATGTTCTATGGGTCAGATCAGGAAAAGACCTTCTCTAAATTAGCAATAGCTTGGCCTACAGTTGGTGAGTCAAACCAAGAAGCCTGGTTAGAAATACACTAATTCCAAGAGTAGTTGATTAGCCTCTTGCCACTAGACTTTTATATGAAAGAGAAATAAATTTCTATCTTATTTAAGTCACTGTATTTTTGGATCCTTTTGTTTCAGCACCTTAGAATGTACCCTAACAAATGTATCAGCCCTAAATGGAAGCCTTCTAAAACTATATCTTCAGCCTTGCCACTTCCTCCTTGTTCATTTCCTGAACCCCAGGCATATATTCAATTGCCTACTCAACATTGTTACTTGGATATATTCAATTGTCTTCTCAACATCAATTGTCAGAACTATTGATGAACCCTGTTCTTTGAATCTTCTATTCCTTTCTTTTCCTATTTCAGTAAATAACACCACCCTTTATTCAAGTGTCCATGGAAAAAAAAGGTGCTGTTTTTGATTTACCCAACCTACCCACTTCCAGTTCATCAGCAGGTCATGTTGAGTCAGCCTTCAAAATACACACAAAGCCTGACCTTTCTTGCCATTTCTCCCTCTAAATCCTAGTCCACGTTACCCTTATATTTTGCCCATATCTTCATCTAACTGATCTTCATTTACCCACTCTTGTTTCCTGAAATCTATTCTCCACACAGTAGCCAGGGTAACCTTTTAAAAATAAATCTCAATTTGAATTAGTTCTTCTCTAAAAGTGCTCCAAATATTTATGTTTAGGAGTTATTTATATCGTCTTTGAAATTTGTGGATATTTTCCTTTTCAACCAACTTAAAGAGATTAAGGATTTGTTTTTAAAAAATATCATTGACTGTGCAAAATATGTCAGAAATATTCACAAAAAAGAATAATTATAACTCACTTGAACAAAAGTATAAAATTATGAAAAATAGTGCTCTGCTTTGTGGAGACTATATTAGATAAAGAACAAAGAAAGCTTAATTGTAACCTCTTTTGTTGTTTTCATGAAATCTTTATTTTGCAACAGCTTTCTTGAGATACAGCTCATATACCATACAATGCACCCGTTTAAAGTGTATATTTATGATTTTTAATATATCCATGTAGTTGTGCAGCCATGAACAGTTTTGAAACATTTTAATCCCTCTCCACAGAAACCGTTTATTACAAACCCTTCAGCAGTCACCTTCTATGTACACCAGACACCCCCATCCTTCCTCTGCAACCACTAATCTACTTTCTGTCTCTATAGCTGCCTATTCTGGACACTTCATGTAAATGAAATCTTTTTCCTTTCTTTTCTTTTTTGGCTGCTCTGCATGGCTTGTGGGATCTTAGTTCCTCAGCCAGGGTGCGAACCTGTGCCCTTAGCAGTGAAAGCGCAGAGTCCTAACCACTGGACTGCCAGGGAATTCCATGTAAATGGAATCTTGCAACGTGGTCTTTTGTGACTCGATTCTTTCACTTAATGCATTGTTTTCATGGTTCATCCATGTTGTAGCATGAACCAGTACTTTGTTCCTTTTCATTGACAAATACTATTCCATTGTATGAATGTACATTTTATCTGTTCAAGAGTTGATGGACATTTGAATTGTTTCTATGTTTTAGCTATTACGAATATGCTGCTATGAACATTCATATACAAGTTTTTGTATGGACATGTTTTCTTTCTTATTTTTAAATTTAGTTATATACCACGGAGTAGAATTGCTAGGTCACGTGGTAAATCTATCTGATGGTAATGACGTTGAGCATCTTTTCATGTGCATATTGACCTATTTTTATTTCAATGCTAATTCTTCTGCAAAGCAATGTGCTTTTCTCTATTACTATTTTGATACTTCTATTCTTTGTAATCCTGGAAACCATGTTTTTAAATTTGTTAGATATATATATAAACCAAAATGAGTGTGTGCTCATATGTATGTTTATATGGATTTATTGCATAGTTTTGTCCAATATGTATAACCTTCCCAGATACTGTTTTTGCTTACTTTCCAGTTCTTAATTGTTTCCAGACAGATTTATGGATATTGAGATGTCATGTTGTCATTTGACTAGTATGGCTTAATTATAGATTTGCTGAATTTATTGGCAATCTGTTTATGTAAACATAAAGCGGCTTATCTCTACTTAAATATGCAGTTTTCTAATTTAAAAAAATACATATAAGCTGGAAGTGATTTTATATTGATGAAGATGATTCTAAACATTAGGGGAATAGAATTACTTTTTTTAAAAGAGTTAGCTAAATCAACTCAATACTACCTTTTGGTTATTTGAACTTGATTTTGACAGCAAAACTACGTATTGAATGAAAAAAATGATTCAAACTAATGGATTCATGAGGGCAGGAGCTGCTGCTTTTCTATATTATATTCAATTATAACCAATATCTGGAACTGGGGGGAGGTACTTTTTTTAACCAAGGATGTTTCTAATGACTCTATGCTGTCATTGTCTTTTTTTAAAAAAATTAATAAGTAAATTAATTTATTTATTTATAGCTTCGTTTGGTCTTCACTGCTACATGCGGACTTTCTCTAGTTGCGGTGAGCACAGGCTACTCTTTGTTGCGGTGCACGGGCTTCTCATTGCGGTGGCTTCACTTGTTGAGGACCGCAGGCTCTAGGCACGTGGGCTTCAGTAATTGTGGCATGCAGGCTCAGTAGTTGTGGCTCACGGGGTCTAGAGTGCAGGCTCAGTAGTTGTGGCACATGGGCTTAGTTGCTCCGCGGCATGTGGGATCTTCCCGGACCAGGGCTCGAACCCATGTCCCCTACATTGGCAGGTGGATTCTTAACCACTTTGCCACCAGGGAAACCCTATGCTGTCATTTTTTAAAGAGAATATGTGAGATAATTCATGCTGTTAGCAGCAAATATATTTTTCTAATCTGCACATATCTGAGATTTGATTTTTGCTGTTTAAATGGATATTTTAACAAAATTATAATCATACAATTAAAATTCTTATTTGATTTATATAATTTGTCTTTAAAATTTTTCCTCTTGGGTACAATTCAAGGACTATGTTCCTATATTAGTTGTTTTGTTAATTTTATGTATGTTTTTATTTTTTTTATAAATGAGGGTCAATTCCTGTGTTTCCCATTGGTATAATGGAACATGTCACCCAGGCTTTAGAACTCATCACCCTTCTCAGTCATTTAAAAAAAAGGAAAGATACACAAAGATAATTTTACTACAGAGACTGAAATTATAATAACATTTTCACCCAGAGTAATTGGCAAAATTTGTGCCAAGGATCTTTTAGTAATTAGAGATTTTACTTGATTTCTTTCACTGCTGATCTAAGAGGCCACCACTGACAATCCTCAGAGATGCGGCTGACTGGCTTAGCTGCAATTCTGTGTTATAGCTCCCCAAACCAAGTAAATACAGTAGCCTTGTAATATACGTTATCTCTACTGTTTGTTTTATTCATATACTATGGTGACTGTTCGTGGTGGGAAACTAAAAAAAATATACCTGGTTTAGAGTGCAGGCTTTGTAAGTACAACTCGAGCCTTGTCTGGTATGCAGTTTGCTAAGTTTATCTCTCAGTCTGTCCAAATAAGAGGCAGTTCTTGCACAGTGTCTCTTTGGCGTGACACTGATATTCACCCATTGTTATGCCTCTTTCTGTAGCTTTTCAATTAGAGAATGGTGGAAGCATACCTGTAGGAATGAAATGTCTCAGATATTATGAGTTTGGCCATTGTTAGGTGACAATTCTTGACCCTCTTGAGTTTCTGCATGTCTTGGGAAGAGACATTAATGACTTTTGTTCTGGACTGTTTTTTTTCATGGAGTTTTTATTGTCTGACAAACAACCTTGGAAGACAGAGATTGTGTCTCTCTCTGGAATAAAGGGCTGAATTTCTTTTCCTAGCCAAGATAATATAGATAATATCTTTCTCTGGGGCAAAGATTAGGCAGATTTGCTAGACGTCCCTTTCAAAGCTTAGAGCTTCTGAAACTCAGGGTTCCTTAGCTGTTACACAAGTCTAGTGTGTGTGTAACATCTACCTGGACTGCTTCTCATCACCCCCGTGGGATTTGGGGGGCAAAGGAACACAGTACAAACACGAAGCTAACACGGCCTGCTTTGCTGTGAGTAATGAAGTTCTGTGCTTCTGATCCAGAAGTCTCATGTCTTCTACCAGCTTCTGTGTAACTGTGGCAGGCTTATTTGTTAACATGCAATAGGTTAAAATCTCATACTCTTCACAGTTCTTGAAAACCTTGTGAGTTTTGAGGCTTTGTGCAGTTCTTCTCCAAAGGGTTTCTGTGGGAGAATTAAACCTTAATGCCTCAATCTTTTATATGCAATGAACTGTCTTTTCTCCTATTCATGTGGAATGGTAGTATGTAAAGTTGGAAAATTAAGAAAATAGTCAATCATTATCTTCCTTAGGGCTTAATTTTCTCATGGAATCCAGTTGAGGACAGTCATATATTCACAAAGGCAAGTGTTTGCCTTCACATATTCTCTATCTGGCACTGTGAACACATTTTGCAAGCACAAGAGTATGCATAGTTCTTCATATGGTAATAGAAATATAAAAATTTCCCTCTTCTCAAAAGATTGAATATGTTGTTTAATGTCAATATTAGTAGATCTCTACGTTCTAACTCCATGACTTTGATAAATGTGGTACGGAGAGAAAATGCTAGGAGTCAGTTAAAACTGACCTAACGGAAGTGAACCTGAGGAAGGCAACTGAGCAAACTGGCTCGTTGTTTGCAGACACAGTGCTGGAGACTCTCAGGGGCCATCTTGTGTTCTTGCCCCTTTCCCTCCCTTTTAAGGAAGAATAAACAGCACCATTATCTCTGCAGAAGCCAAGGGAATTTACAGCTTCAGAAAGGTGACATAATGATATTTCTAAGCAGAAGAAATTCTATCATATTTCATGTAGTTAGAAAGTAATATTTATAAATTGATATTTTCCACTGTATCATAAACCAAACATTAGCTGCTAGCACACAGCTGGAAGTGGATTTGGGAAAAGTTTCCCCACGCAAGTATAGGGTACAAAAAGGAGATCAACTAGGTGTACAGTTTTCCCACTTGGCCTTCACATTATTTTCAGAGTCCATATTGAAGTTCTTCTGACATGGAATAATTTCATCCTTAATAAGGTTGTTGTCTGGACATCTTTGCATAGTTCATAGTTTGACTCTTTAGATTGCAAAGATGCTAGACCTTGGAAGGAAAGAGTGAGAGTATATCTTAAAAAGAAGAGCAGAAATGTCTTCTGACTTATTTTTCTTTACTTGAAAACCCTGGGCTCTTTTCTCCTAAAGATTTTGATGAGTAAACAAAGAGTTTGCTTCATATCTAAACCCCTTTTTTTCTGCTGTTGCCTTATTTTCATCCTACTGGCTCTTGTGTTTTGTTTGACTCTTTCTTTGCTGGAACATTTTCTGGTGTTCATGACCTCCCTATAGGCTGACCTACTTGTTCCTATCCCATTTTCTTCTGTATTGCTTTACCTGTATTACTTCATTAGTGCAGAGTATGGATATTGATTCATAAAATGTTTTGACCTTAACTATTTGCCTTACTCATTTCTTGGCATATCCCTTTCTTTGTCTTTAGTTACAGCCCGTGGCTTGATATTATTCCATCATTTGAAGGATGCTATGATTTTTAAAAAATGTTTGTTTTCTTTTTTATAGAAGTGTAATTGACATATAACATAGTTTCAGGTGTACAAAATAATGATTCAGTATTTGTAAATATTGTGAAATGATCATCACAGTAATTCTAGTTAACATCCAACACCATATGCAGTTACACATATTTTTTTCTTGTGATGAGAACTTTTGAGATCTATTCTATTAGCAACTTTTAAGCACAGTATTATTAACTATAGTCACTATGCTATACATTACATCCCAATGACTTTTGACTTATTTTATAACTGAAAATTTGTGCTTTTGACCCCCTTTACCCCTCCCCTACCCACCAGCTCTGGCAACCACTGACCTATTCTCTGAATCCATGAGCTTGCTTTTTTTTTAGATTCCACATATAAGTGAGATCATATGGTACTTGTCTTTCTCTGTCTGACTTATTTCACTTAGCATAATGCCCTCATCCATCCATGTTTTTGCAAATGGCAATATTTCATTCTTTTTATAGCTGAATAATATTTTGTTGTATGCATAGTCCACATTTTCTTTATCCATTCATCCATAATTTATGTTTTCTTCTTAATTTCAGTTTTCAAAATTGTTTAAAATTTAAAATGACGCAAAGCTGAAAATGAATATTAAGCTTTGGCAACTCTTCTACATAAATTCTAGAAACCTCCTTATTAGGTGTAATACTTATAATAATTCTACACAAAGTCATAAGTCTTGAGGTTTTAGTAATATATACATACTTTTTAAATGAGAAAATTTATATATGTGTATATAGTTATATATTCTGTACTGTAATTCACTTTGTTATTTAGCTATAGAGGAAACAAAATACCTCAAGGACTTCTTCAGAATATTTTAGGGCTTCCTCTATACATTTTTGGAGATGTTCAGAAGTTAAAATGATTTCTGACAATTCTGTAAAAAGGTTGAAAATGGACTCTAGAACAAAAGTGAAAAGGTGTTACAAAAATGAATGAAACAGAAGGACAAGACTCTAAGAAGCAAATGGTAATTAAAACAAAAAGGTTTATGGAAAATGAAAAAATAGAGGATTTGCAGAGGCTATTTACTTATACAGAGTCAACAACAGCACATATTTGGCTGTAGTGGGATTATACTGACAGTTTTAAGTTCACCAGAGTTAAACCTAGTTTCTTAAACCAGTTAAATCTTTGAAGATGTCAATGATAACACAAGGAATATGCAAACAAGAGCAATTCATTTATTTGTTTGTAAGTATACATTTGTGACTACCTCTGCCACTCTCTAATCCCAAAACTGGTGCCCAAGGGTGGCAGAGATTGCATGGTATCACCACCCAGAGAGAAGATAATAATTGAGAGTATTTGTCCTCAGATTCTTAGGCAATGGTAATTCATGATGTGTCAGTTAGTGTAGCCATCCAGTGAGTTTGAAAATGATTTGGGGACATATGGGTTTCAGGGTCAGGCAGCGATGGTAGAGAGAGAAAGTGAGAATTAACAGATAGATTCTCAAAGGTACACTTATAATCTGATTTGTGTCAGCATTTCTTATTTAGTTAAAATTTACCATCACATGATTGTTAAAGATAGAGAATGCACGGAAAAGAAATGTTACTAATGAAAAGAAGAGCAATAAAGAGATATTTGCTCTTGATCAATTACCAAGTGACAGATTACAAGCTAAATGCTTGACAATTATAAGGAAACAGGATTTTCTGGGAAAAAAATAGATCCATTAGAAGAAATAGTTATGAGAATTTTAATGGGTGAAATTGGTCATCAGAATAGTGATAACTCTCAGGTATTGAACTGCTGGGGGGTTGCCACAGAAGTGCCTGTGTAGACAAGTCTCCATAATTACTAATTTTGCATACTAAACTAAAGGCCAGTTGTAATTTTCCTTATTGATTTTTTTTCTCTATCATATTTGTTTAATTGGTTACTTGGACAGTGTTTTACCATTGGAAACAGGTGTCATTTTACGTTTTAAATAAATTGCCCCATAAAAATTATCTCCACCTTAAAGAGAAGTTTTTTGACCCTACATTATTTCTGGAAAATTCATATTTTGGCAGAATCATACCTTGAAATTCAAGCCAGAGCACACTGCAATTTTCTTTTTTCATAAAACTTTACGGAGTCTAGATCTATTTCAAAAGGGGTTTCTTTTTGAAACTATAGTAGGCTGATTAATTTCTTTTATTGATAAGTCCAAATACTTTAGTATTCTGACACCAAAAATAAAACTAAGCTTTTATTGTTTTAGATTTTGAGTTTATACCAAGTATCCTCAAGTAAGTCAGAGGAAATACACCGAATCATTGAACTCACCCCTAAGAACCAGGAAAAGGTATGATGATGCTGTTCTAAAAGTGTGGTTCAAATCTAGGGAATTAAATTTGTTTCCTTTTCTGTTCACTCTGTATATTCAGAAAGGGGTGACTATAACTTTATTTTTTCCATGTGGCAGTTATTAAGATAATTTTACTACTTATCCCTTTATGGAAGATTAATTTTTTCTTCACATATTACTTTTTGATTAATTTATAATAAACTCATCTGAAACAAGTAAATATTTCAAAAACTTTCAAATAAATATTGGTTCAATAATCAGTGGACAGTGTGATCATATTATGAATCAATAATATGATCAGATCAGATTATAAACTTGAAAACCAACTTGGATATATATTACCATTTTAATATCTTCTTTTTTTTAAAGAATATGATTCTTAAAAGGTAAAGAAGCAGGAAGGTTTTATAGGTGAAACCACTTACAAATTCTGCATAAACTGATTGTTAGACTGATTGTTCATAAAATTAAGACAATTGCACTTGGACGTGGAAGACATAGATACTAAATCTAAGTCTATGACTGCAAAGCCATATGAACCCAAGCAGCTCACTTAATTGTACTGGGTCCCAAAGTCTTTATCTGTGAAGTAATTTACTTTTGGGATTATCTTCAGAATTAAATAAGAGGGCTCTTACAAATACACACCCTGAGGAAAGTATAAATTTCAGAGTAAAAGGGATATTATTTTGAATTAATAAAATTTTGTCATTTTCTTGTCTTCTTGGTCAAAAAAAATCTCACAGAAAATGTATTAGTTTGAGTAATTTCTCTGTTTAAATTTGGGCAAAGAAATTTTTTAGGAAAATAAGGACAATAGTAATGCTGTTCCTTAAAGAGAAACATTCTTAAAATATTTCGTTTTCCTGCATAAGTATGTTTTCTTAATCCCTTATTAGACTGCAATTTCCTTGAAAGTAGAGATATTTCTTAAGTGATTTGTCTTTATATAGCATTTTGGGGAATTTTTATAGCATTGAATAGAACTATATCACAAACACAAGGCATGGTAGTGCCATTAAGAAATCACTAATATGAACAAATTTTGTTATGAAAAATTTTTTTTAAATTCATTTTATCAAAGTATAGTTAATTTACAATGTTGTGTTAGTTTCAGTTGTACAGCGGAGTGATTCAGTTATATATATGTGTATATATATATATATATATATATATACACACATTTTTTTAATATTCTTTCCCCTTATGGTTTATCACAGGATTTTAAATATAGTCCCCATGCTATACAGTAAGACCTTGTTTTTTACGCATTCTATATATAATAGTTTGCATGTGCTAATCCCAAACTCCCAATCCATCTCTCCCCCAACCCTCCCTCCACTTTGGCAACCACAGGTCTGTTCTCTATATCTGTGAGTCTGTTGTTGTTTCACAGATAAACGGGGATTTTTTTTTTTTTTAATTATAGTTTTTTCCAGATATGTGCCCAGGAGTGGGATTGCTGGATCATATGGCAACTCTATTTTTAGTTTATTTAAGGAACCTCCATTCTGCTTTCCATGCTGGCTGCACAGTTTACATTCCCACCAACAGTGTTGAGTGTTCCTTTTCTCCACACCCTTTCCAGCATTTATTGTTTGTAGACTTTTTAATGATGGCCATTCTGACTGGTGTGAAGTGGTAACTTGTTGTAGTTTTGATTTGCATTTCTCTAATAATTAGTGATGTTGAGCATCTTTTCATGTGCCTACTAGCCATCTGTATGTCTTCTTTGGATAAATGTCTATTAAGGTCTGCCTATTTTTGGATTGGGTTGTTTGTTTTGTTTTGTTTTTGAGTTGTATGAGCTGTTTGTATATTTTAAGAGATTAAGCACTTATTGGTTGCATCATTTGCAAATATTTTCTCCCATTCCATAGGTTGTCTTTTTTTTTTTTTTTTTTAATGGTTTCCTTTGCTGTGCAATAACTAGGTCCATTTGTTTAGTTTATTTTTGTTTTTATTTCTACTGCCTTGGGAGACTGACCTAAGAAAACATTGGTATGATTTATGTCAGAGAATGTTTTGCCTGTGCTCTCTTCTAGGAGTTTTATGGTGTCATGTCTTATGTTTAAGTTTTTAAGCCATTTTGAGTTTATTTTTGTACATGCTGTGAGGGTGTGTTCTAACTTCATTGATTTACATGCAGCTGTCCAACTTTCCCAACACCACTTGCTGAAGAGACTGTGTTTTCCCCATTGTATAATCTTGCGTTCTTTGTTGAAGATTAACTGACTGTAGGTGTGTGGGTTTATTTCTGGGCTCTTTATTCTTTTTTTTGGAATAGAGAAAGGTTTATTGCAGGGCCATGCAAGGAGATGGGTGGCTCATGCTTTAAAAACCCTGAACTCCCTGAAAGCTTTCAGCAAAGCCCTTTTGTAGGAAAGATGAGGGAGGGATGTGATTAGTTGTTGAAAATTTCTTGGTGTCAGATCCTTGAGGGAGCCAGGCACCCAGGACCCAGCTGGCCCTCAGGCCCCTCAAGCTGCCCAAATGGCGGGGGCCAGGTCCCGCAGACTGCGTCGCATGCAGACAGCCACTGCCATTAAGTTGCAGAGCTGGGGATGGGGGAGAGGTTCACCACCACCTCAAAGCCTGGGCCCAGCCAGTGGGCGGCCTTGGCGAGGGCTCTGGAACCCTGCAGGACACAGCCCCCAGCCTGTTCCCTAAGTCCCCCAGCTCATCCACTGGCCTGTGATCTCATTGGGCTCTCTATTCTGTTCCATTGATTCATATATCTGTCTTTGTGCCAATAAGATACTGTTTTGATTACTGTAGCTTTGTAGTATTGTCTGACGTCTGGGAGGATTATGCCTCTTGCTTATTTCTTTTTCTTCAAGATTGCTGTGGCAATCCTGGGTCTTTTATGGTTCCATATAAATTTTAAGGTTATTTGTTCTAGTTCTGTGAAAAATGTCATGGGTAATTTGATAGGGATTACATTAAATCTGTAGATCACTTTGGGTAGTATGGCCATGAAAAATTATGTTTGATAAATAAGTGCATTTTACTTCACCATGAATTTTTAGAGTAATAATAGCAGAAACCCAGTTAAATTAGGTTAAGTGAGATATAAGAATATTTCATAATATCTTAAAGAACTCTATCACAGACTGAAAGGCAAGATGTTTTGTTGGTCTGATGACTGGGGTAGGGAACTGGAAACCCAAGAGCAACCAGGCTCCAGTGACTCTTTTAATTCTTTGTGCATTGATCAGCCAAGTTCCCTCTGTTTTTCTGTACAAACGGGAAATGTGACCTCTGCCATAGGTATTAAGTTTACAATTCGAGGTGACAGCAGTGAATAGCCAGTGTTTGGGACCCTAATCCAGATTGTGGGGTAAAGAATGTAACTTGCCTTGCTTGTGTCAAATATTCACCATAAGTACAAATAGCTGAGGCTAAGGTAGTGGAGTTAAACAGTGCTATCTAGGTCCAGGACCCCAGTTCCATGGATGGGACAGTAGTTGCATGTATTAGTGGCTGACAGGTTGAGCATTCATCTTAAAATAGTTTAATATAATCAGAATGATTTTGGAGGAAACGCTGGTTTGATTGGGAGATTTTATAAAGTCATTTTATAGGTATCTTGGACTTACTCATATGTACATCCACCTTTTCTTAGAGTAAATTAGATAGATCAAATTAGGTAGATCAAATTCTCTTACAATTTCTATATAAAATATTGGCAAATTGAATTCAGGAGATTTCAAAGAAAATATAATTTAACCAAGTAGAGTTTATCCAAAAAATTTATGGATGAGTGTTTGCAAAGATGTTATACTAATAGATTAAAGAAGAAAAGCAAGTGAACATCTCAATAAATGCATACAAAGCATTTGATGAAGTTCAACATTCAGGATAAAAAACCTTTAGCACTTGAAATTAGAAAAAGAGAACTTCTTTATTATTATCCTTATGAATAACACCAATCAAAACCAACAACAAACATCATACTTAGAGGTGAAACAAAGTGAAGAGAAAAACCACAGACTAGAAGAAGAAGTTTTTGATGACTGTGATTAACAAACTCCTAATACTCATAAAATCTTCTCTTGAAGAAAAAAAAGAAACTTCAACAAATGAAATAAAGACAACCAAGTAAAAGAATAAACACATTGATATAAATATGTAGTTTCCTTAGAAGGAATTCCAAATTGTCAATATCTATTTGTGGTAGGCTAGATAATGCACCCCCCTACTGTGCCACACACAGATGGCCATGTTCTAAAACTTGTGACTGTGTTACCTTACATAGTAAAAGGGGCTTTGCATATGCGAATAAACTAAGGATCATGAGGTGGGGAGATTTTTTTGATTATCTGGGTGGACCCAGTGTAATTTCAAGGCTCTTTATAAGAGAAAGGCTGGAGGGTTGGAGAGTAGTAGGAGATATGATGACAGAAGCAAGTGGTTGGAGGGATTTAGTGGAAGGGGTTACCAGCCAAGGAATGTAGGCAGACATTAGAAGCTGAATGAAAAAGGCAAGAAAACAATTCCCCCCTTGAAGTCTCCAGAAGGAATGCAGCCCTGCCAATTCATTTCAGACTTCTGCCCTCCAGAAGTATGAGAGAACAAATTTGTGTTGTTTCAAAATGCTGTTTGTGGTGATTAGTTACAATAGCAACAGGAAATGAATACAGCACTTCTTCCTCTCTTGTAATCAAGAAAATTCAAATTTAAAAATATTATTTTATACTTAGGCAAATAATTATTTACAGATTTGACAATATCATGTTTGAGGATGTAGAGAGATGAGAATTCTTGCACATTCTGATGGGTAAAAGTAGAGTCTAAAATGATATAACAGTTTGGAGGGAAAATACCAATGACCTAGATATCTTTCTGCTAAGAATATACCACAGAGAAACTTACACATGGTGCGGAAGGAAGTATGATAAGAATGTTCATTGAAGAGTTATTTGTAAGAAAATTTGGAAACAACCTGAATATTCATCAATAGTAGAAAAAATACACAGCAATTTATTTCTGAAATGGAAAACTCTACAGCCATTCAAACAAAAGACCTAGAGGTACACTTATCAACAGAGGGAAAAAAGTGGCAAAAAAGGTTCAAGATACTGTTATTTATGTTATTACCTGTATTTCCATAAAATACATATATTGCCTATGAATAAATAAATATTAAGTAAACAAAGGAAATATTTGTGTGAATAATAAATGCCAGAACTAGCCACTGTCAAGTGGCTACTTCTGAGAAAAGAAGGTATCAGAGAATAATACAGATACCGTTCACCACTGTTTATGTTTTATATCTTAAAAATAAGCTGAAGTGCACATGGTAAAATTTTATAAAAACCTGGTGTTTAGTAAATATATACTTATGTTATTCTCTACATTTGTATGCATATGTGAATTGTTTCATGATTTAAAAACAAAACTCATCCTCTCTTTAAAACCCAACCTCAAAAGATTTCTTTAAAAAATGAGGTTCTTGGCCTTCCCTGGTGGCGCAGTGGTTGAGAGTCCACCTGCTGAGGCAGGGGACACGGGTTCGTGCCCCGGACCAGGAAAATCCCACATTCTGCGGAGCGTCTGGGCCCGTGAGCCATGGCCGCTGAGCCTGCGTGTCCGGAGCCTGTGCCCGGCAACGGGAGAGACCAGCCACAACAGTGAGAGGCCCGCGTATCACCAAAAAAAAAAAAAAAAAAAAAAAAATGAGGTTCTTGATTTCTTGCCCTAGAACATCAAACTTAAAAATAATAAAGGAGATTTTTCAGTCCCTTAAAAATAGCATAATGTCCTTGCCAAAATCATAATTAAACTTCTGTATACTAAGAGCTTAAGCCCCCAAATTTGTAAGAGTGGTATAAAATATAGGAATCGATTTTCAAAAAATGCACAATATAGTTGGAAAATGCCCTAGGCTACTATAGGCTAGAACTGTGTCTCTGGTTTTACCAGACCAAGCTGTATGACACTAGGTAAATCTCCAAACAATTCTCTGTAGTGCTAAGATCCAGTGACCTGAGGCTTTTTTCTAAGATATGAGAGAGATGAGAGGAAGGATATGATGCACCTGTCAAAAGAAATAAAAACAACTATTTTTGTAAAAATCTAGTTTGTAGCTATTTCACTAGATTTGTCCGGAAATTTATTCCCACTTCCCTCTAGTCATGTAACACTAGGATTTGCTTTTTGACATATCTGGAAATAATCTTGGAGCCTTTTTAGCTTTCAGGCAAAAATGAGAAAATGGGAAAAATCCTTTTCTTTGGTAGTATTTTGTTAGCAGATTAAATGTTTAAACTGAAATGTCCTATATTACTGGAAGAGAAACTGTTCAACTGCTGATTCAATTTAAGTATTTTTTCTTATAATGGAGCTATGTCAGTTTAGAAAATGATTGCTATTTAAAATGCCATTCCATAAACCTCTTTAATTAAAGTAGCAGTATACCATTAATCTCCCATTAGTGAATTTTTAACCAAAATCTAAGCTCTATTATATACAGTTTAATTTTTTTCAGAAACTATGCACAAACTCCTCAGAGATTTGGAGAGGGAGCTTAAAATTCAATGTTTTAGAAAAGATAGCTCAGATACAAGCTAAGGGAAAAGGGCAAAAGAGAGAAAACGAGACAGAGACAGCAGAGAGGAACCAAGTAAAAGAGAGACAGATAAACAGAAAGGTGAGGAAAGATTGTGGGATGGTGGGTGTGTCAGGAATTTGTGTTAGTGAAATGATGACCCCAAGTAAATGAATACCCCTGGTTAAGGTCCTGGTGGGATGTGTGTTTGGGGAGGTGTTAATATCTTTCTTAGCACAGAGTTCATAAAAATCTGTTCTCTGTCAGGGAGGTGAATGTATCTCCTGTATTCACTTCAGTCTAAAGTCTTGTGATTTCAGATCATTTATTTTCAGTTATGATCCTGTTCATATTATTGATATGGCAAATTCAAATAATGAATGACAAGAGGCAGAACAAGGTGGAAAAGACTAGAATCATTCAAAAGAATTGAGCTATACAGATTTTGAACAAAACGTACAATTTTACAGGTGCAAAGGTCAGAAAGCCAACTAAGTGGCTTATGGATGTGGGGTGGGGAGAAAGGGCATTGTGTATTGTCAGGGTACAGCTGACCACCCCATACTCGTCCAATATCAAGGAACAAAATCTTACCTCAAGAGAATTAGAACCAACCAGAAAACTGAAAAATCTGGAACAAAGGGTACTTTCTCTACAGCTCAGGAGTTTCATGGCTTCTCTCATCTTTGCTTATCTCTATTTGTATGTTTTGTTTTACTCTTACTCTTGACTACTTTTTTCTGCTTTTTACTGGTTCATTCTACTCATGAACCAGTACACTTGATACGACCTAATTCAGACTGAAGTTGATGATTCTCTTCTGTGTCTTTTTTGTAAGTCACATAAGAGAGATTCTGAACAGCTGAATTCCTCCTTTTTTGAACCAGATACCATCATGTTCATTATCATCCTCATCATTATCACTACTAACATTTATTGAGTGCTTACTATATGCTATGTACTATTACATGTGTTTTACATGTATTATCTCATTTAATATTTATATTTCTTTGAGGTAGGCATTATACTATTCAATATCATTTCTATTTTGTAGACATAAAAACTAAGTCATAGTGAAGTAACTTGGTTAAGCTCACAGCTACTCTGTGCAGAGCCCAAATCTGAATCCCAGAGGTAGACTTCAGAGCCCATGGACGTGTCCTCTATACCATACCATACTATTATGTAGGTCAGTTGTATATTCCTAGTTTATTCAGAAAAGGTAGGGCTGGGTTATGTCGTTCTCTGATCACTCATTTTGGGTAGTGGCCAGGGGTTTCCTCAAGTGTGGGTGCAAATGAAACAAGTAATGACCAGACTAGCATCTCTTAATGTATTAAAATAGGTCATGTTTCTATAGCAAGACTGGCTGAATACCTAGAGACCTCAGGATAGCATTACCTTGAGGGAGTCAGCAAGGGCTTAGACCTTCTGAGTGCTTCAGAGTCAACTGGACTGAAGTGTAGAAACTGGAGCACCAACTTACAGATTTACAGTGGGTTATGAAGAGTCAAATAATATTCAGAAGGGTGTCTGAAGAACAAGGAGAATTAGCTGTGTAGATAAACTAAGTATTAGATCAGTCTGTTTAGCTTTATGAATCAGTCTTTTCATGGAAAAAATATCTGCCACATCAACTGAACATATATATAGTTGTCCAGATGCCCTCCCCCAGAATAGTTTCCAAATCAGCACTGCTGCTGTTTTTCTTTGACACTTTTTTTTTCAAGTTCTAATGTAGTTTGTTTCTTTTTCAGATTGCTCACACTCTGTCCTTAGGTGTATTTAATGACATAAATTATCTCACAACCATAGTTTGCTCAAGCCTGAGACTTATTTTGTCTCTTTCAGATGACTTTGTTTATTTCTTTTCTTTTTTTAAATGAATTTTTATTGGAGTATAGTTGCTTTACAATGTTGTGTTAGTTTCTACTGTACAGCAAAGTGAATCAGCCATATGTATACACATATCCCCTCTTCTTTGGATTTCCTTCCCATTTAGGTCACCACAGAGCATCGAGTAGAGTTCCCTGTGCTATACAGTAGGTTCTGATTAGTTATCTATTTTATACATAGTATCAATAGTGTATATATGTCAATCCCAATCTCCCAATTCCTCCCACCCCCCCTTTTCCCCCTTAGTATCCATACGTTTGTTCTCTACGTCTGTGTCTCTACTTCTGTTTTGCAACATTTATACCATTCTTCTTGATTCCACATATATGTATTAATATACGATATATGTTTTTCTCTTTCTGACTTCACTCTGACAGACTCCAGGTCCATCCACGTGTCTACAAATGACCCAATTTCATTCCTTCTTATGGCTGAGTAATATTCCATTGTATATATGTACCACATCTTCTTTATCCATTCCTATGTTGATAGACATTTAGGTTGTTTCCATGTCCTGGCTATTATTGTAAATAGTGCTGCAGTGAACACTGGGGTGCATGTGTCTTTTTGAATTTTGGTTTTCTCTGGGTATATGCTCAGTGATAGGATTACTGTTATGTACTAATCTTATAGTTTAACTCTCAAAGGACAATTCTCTTTACCTATGTATATGTTATTGAGGTTCCTTCACTGGTTATCCTTGAGAAGGTTCTGTAGAAGTATAATGAATAAGAATACAAATTTTAGATCCAGATGTAGCTAGGTTTGAATTTGTTATTACCAAATGTAACTGTCAAATCTTGTGCAAATTCACAAAATGCCTCTGTGTCACAGTTTTCATAGCTATAAAATAGGAAAAATAATAGGACATATTTTAAGGTGTCATAAAAGAAATTAAATTTCTGCAGTTCCTGGAATATAGTAGCAATATGCATTCAATAAGTGGGAGATATTATCATTAACATTCTCTTTAACAGGATCATTTTATTAAAAGAACCACTTGTACCTGTAATCTATTTAATGACATACTCCAAGGTAAGACAGTTGAGAAAGTCAGAAGATCTGAAAGTCTTCTTATATAATGGAATTTTGCATGGATACCTTGGTGAAGCAAAGCCAATTTCATCGTCATAGTATATATATTTTGGTTTTTTGTTGTTGTTGTTTTTAAATTACATGTAGATGTCTCTCCTTCAATAGATGTGAAAGGCTTGAAGGGTAATGTATCAGTTACACTGTTGTATAAAGAACATTTTCCAAATTTAGTAGCATAAAATAATAATAAGTTATTTCTTATGATTTTATGTGTTAATGGGGCTCATCTGGGTGGCTCTGTGTGGTGCAGCACTGATCACTTTTGTGACTGTATTCAGCTGGGAGTTTGACTAAGACTGTAGTGTCCAAGACAGCCTCTTATTCAGTCTCTTTCTATGTGACCTCTCATCATTCAGCAGTGAGCCCAATTTCTTCACACCATGGACACTGGTTTCCAAGAGAATAAGGCCCAATGTGCATGGGTTTATTAACCAGGCCTTTGCTTACATCATCCTTGTCACTAACCCTTTGGCCAAAGTGTGTCACTTGACCAAGCCCAGATTTTATGTGGAAAGAGACTATACAAGAACATGAATACTGGGAAGCATGGTTCATCAGAAGGTACCACTATAACAGTCTACTACAGGAAGTGCTTGTTTAAATCATTTTACTCTCAGTGACTGCATTGAACTGAATATACAAAATGTCATTGAGCTTTTCTGAGGAGGCTTAGTTCTGGTCAGTTTTAATAACTTTTTAGTGGTTAGAACAATGTCCACCAATAGGCTTTGTTCACCAATGTCTATTCAGAGAACCTTAAATAAATGAGATCCTAGCAATGAAGTTCTCCACTGTGACTGGATAACCAGTTGTTGAAATGTTACATAGATGCTGAGTAGCTTGTTTGGACATTGAAGATAATGGGGACTTTGATCTTCAGCTTTTAGAGTTTATAACTCTGAGTGTTTATTGAACGCTTCTACTGTTATAAGCACTCTATTCCATAGATGAGGCAAAAGTATATATTTGAAGCCAGACAAACTTGTATGAAAATAAAAACCGTACCATTTACTAGATTTATTAAGAGGCCAGGTCACTTGACCTCTCTTTGCCTTAACTTTTTTTTCTGGGAAGTGGAAATAACAACACACACCTTTCAGTGTTGCCATGTCAAATAACATAATGTATATAAAGTAACTAGAAACAAATAGATACTCAGTAATTGTGAGAAGAAGACTCAAGGAGCATCCAGTCTAATCAAGAAGATAAAAAGAGCTTCAAATAGTTTTTTAACATTTAGGTTTTAAAATATTCTCTAAATTAAATTGCCACGTTGTGGGGTCAAGAGGGAGAATAGACATTGATTGGGAAATACCTGAAATAATAATATTAAAATCATCTATCATCTCATTTTACTTGAATATAATGACTTTGGTATTGGTAGTATAGTCCAAATACCCTTGTAGGGCTTTTCTCCCCTTAATTTTCTTAATTTTTTGAGACATGGAATGAAAATTCTTCCTATTTCAAAATACTGACAGAGAAGTCCAATCTTTGTTTTCTGTTATCTGTCTGATATATTTATTGTCAGATAGATGAAGGTCCATACATGTTCCTGACAAGAAAAGAATACAGATGTGTAAGCACAACCAAAAAACATCCACAGGCCTATGGTAACTTGTCTTTCCTCAATTATTTTTACCTCCTTAATAGTGTATGAAAGATGGACTTAAAAAAAGTAATTTTATATTATCTCTTCAGTATCCCAAGTACATTTTTAGAGATGCTGAAGGAGAAAGGACACTAGGTTGTCAGCTGGGCTCATGTAATAGTCATCTGGGCAGTGCATGAGAAGATTGATGAATAGGCTATTGCTTCAGAAGATAGGTACTACAGAGGAAAAAAATTGCAGAATTACTAAGTACTGCTAAGTTCAAACAGTTTAAGGGCATTTCATGTTTGATTCCTGTTCCCCTCCCTAATGTACCCAGGGATCATCACAAAGGTGGGTTGAAGTGTGTTTCAGAACAAAACTCTTTTGCACGACTTTTCTTTCTTCAGAAAACTTTGATTTATTTAACCTCTGTTTTCAGAAAAGTGCATCTGTGTTTCACATTTCCTAGGTGATGGATTTTTCTGTTACATGAATCTGTACCATCTGGTTATATTAGTCACACTGCAGTATGTTGCACTAAATCAAGTAACACATTGTGACTATTAATGTTGTGATGTGTAAAAACATGTCTCACTCTGGACTGGGGAAAATGTGATTTTCTGAAAACAGCTGTCTGCATGTATTCAATAAAACTTTTTACCTTGGAAACTGCACTGTTTGCCATCTAAGCATTTTCATTGGCAATTTTGAGGTATATTTTAAAGCCTATTTTTTTTCCTCTAGTGTCATTAAATATTCATGATTCCACTAAAACTTTCAATAATGAAATAAATTACAATGATGATTACAGTGAATGCCTACCACCTCAGTATTTAGATAAATCAGAGAGAGTATACTCAGAATGTTCAAGAACAGACCTTTCCAACGGATTGATCATGATGATCAAGACTTTATTTATTTATTTAATTATTTTCTTTTTATTGGGGTATAGTTGTTTTACAGTGTTGTGTTAGTTTCTACTGTACAGTGGAGTTCTCTGTGCTATACAGCAGGTTCTCATTAGATATCTATTTTATACATATTAGTGTATATATGTTAATCCCAATCTCCCAATTCATCCCATCCCCCATTTTCCCCCCTTGGTGTCCCCACGTTTGTTCTCTGCATCTGTGTCTCTATTTCTGCCTTGCAAACTGGTTCATCTGTACCATTTCTCTAGATTCCACAAATATGCATTAATATACGATATTTGCTTTTCTCTTTCTGACTTACTTCACTCTGTATGACAGTTTCTAGGTCCATCCACGTCTCTACAAATGACCCAATTTTTTTCCTTTTTATACCTGAGTATGACTTTAGTATTGATCTTCTGTCTGTTGTCACCACATCACTCCTATCTCTAAGATGATTTGTAGGCATCAGAGGAGCAGACTTCACAAGCATATTATCTTTCTGTGTCTCCAAAGGTTCTCTTAGCTAACTCCCTCTCCCTTTTCTGTTCAGCAGTTTCATGGCCATTGCTCTAAGATCATGAGACTTGAGGAAAACAAAGAACAGTTGCCCCCTCAAGAAAATGTACACAAAAATTTATCCTTGATTTCTGTTAGGAATGAATCTGTTTACTCTAGGGCAAGAAATTGTTCCTTGGTTTCTGTTAGGGAAAGAATCAGTAATAATGTTTTGTTTTGGGCCTACTGAGGTACAGAATATAGCAGTGTTCTCAGGGCTTTATAAATGTTTAATCACTCCCACTTCCATGAATTTTCTTTCCTTCTTGTAAGAGCAAACAATACTTCTTTGATTGCTTGAATAATGATTTCCTCATCATAATTGGGCCAGCCTTGCATATTACAAATAAAAATTTTCAGATTCTTAAATGAAATGTCAAAAAAAAAATCAGAACAAATAACCAAAACAAAATGTTCCAAACTATTTCTTTCTTTCTCTTATTTTCCATTTCACTTTTTCTTTTTCTGTTATTTAGTACTCTTCATGTTGCTTATATCTAACAACATTGCTTTATTTTTTATCAAAATAAGATATGCACATAGTAAAAAGTAAATATTTCGAAGGGCTTACATGTCAGATGGTGATAAGTGCTGGGGGGAAAGATAAAGAGTAGCGAAGTTGGTAGGGAGTGCCAGGAGGTGAGATGAAGTTGGCAAATTAAATCTAAATGTTAAAAATCAATAAATATAAATTCTATTTGGTATAGCAGAGTGAATAAAAACTTATTTTTCCCTCTGTCTGTTCTGAACGCATTGAAAGGTTTATATTTACCCAGACTTATACATACACAAGTGTATGTCAGCTAAAAATACACAGATGTGCTCAAAAACAAGAGAAACATGTCTGTAGGACAGAAAAAGAGAGAAAATCCATAGTTTCAAATACATAGTGGTTATACAGCCCATAGGAAATAAAGATTTGACTCAAGAATTGAAAGAACCTTAAAGCTTGGTCAGAAATAAGGATCAAGCTGGCAGTTTGCATTACATTCTGGGATTTGGGGAGGAAATAGAGGTGGCTATCAAGAACTGAGAGCTTGACCTATGCTTGCAAAGAGTTACCACCCAATATATCATTACCAGTTCCACCTGGAGAGATGGACCCAGGCAAATGTGAACCACAAGGCGGGAAAGACTTGCATGGTAAAGCCTACATCTGATGAGCATTTTGACATAAATGAAAAACATACCAAAAAACAAGCCGTTTTTTGAAGGTCTACAGAGAAACTAAAAAGGATAATTAAAGCTTGCAAAAATACAAACAGTGACACTATATGAAAAAGGCCTTAACTCTTAAAGAGATAAAATGTCCTGCAAAAATAACAGAAGTCACAAAACAAGGACAGACAGATGTGTGAAAGAATGAATTCTATTTCTTAAAAATGAAAAAAAAAACACTCTTTGGTGAGGTGAAGTCAATAGGCAAAATTAATAGTAAACTCTCCTCAGTTGAAGTGGTATATTTAAAGATACAACAGGGCTTTCCCTGGTGGCGCAGTGGTTGAGAGTCTGCCTGCTGATGCAGGGGACATGGGTTCGTGCCCCGGTCCAGGAAGATCCCACATGCTGCGGAGCGGCTAGGCCCGTGAGCCATGGCCGCTGAACCTGCGCGTCCGGAATCTGTGCTACGCAACAGGAGAGACCACAACAGTGAGAGGCCCGCATACAGAAAAAAAAAAAAAAAAAAAAAAAAGGTACAACAAAGCAAATGACACAGAAACAACATAGAGAAATGCAAAATATGAAAGAGAAGGTAAAAAATGGAATATAGACTGATAAACTCCAATATATATTTAATAATTAATATATAATATATGTAAAAGGTAATTTTTAGAGTAAATAAGAAATAGATAATTTATTATTTCCAGAAGCAAAGAAGTATAACTCTTCAGAGAAAGCTAAGCAGGATAAATTAAAAAGATGCACATTGAGAGAAAAAAATCTGTATGACATCTCTGATAATGAGAAAATCTTGAAAGAATATTAAGATTACTTGTAAAGGAAGAAAGATTCCATTGACAGATGTCTTCTCATCCACAGAAATGTATGCATGAAAACAAAAGCTGAAGGAAAATGACTGTCAACCTAAAATTCAATCCCCAATTACGCCATCATTCAGGAGTGACAGTAAAATAAAAATATGCAAAAACTAAGAGTTTATTTCTAATAGACTATCAATGAAAAACTGCTAAAAGATTTACTGCAGTATAAAGGAAACGAACCAAGAAAAATGAAGGTGGGGGTAAAATGCATGGAGCAACAGTGTACAAATAAAGTAATAAAATAAATGTCAAGCCTAAATATTTACTGTTAAGAGTAAAGGCAGTAATGCATGAACAAATTGAGATCAGAATAGAAAATTCTACTTAACAATAAAATGGAATAAGTGTGCAGGAGAGTTCAGGGAAAAGTTAAATTGTGTTAACTTTTAACTTGCTCTTTGTCTTGTTTGGGTAGGGAGCAGAGATAATGATTAATTTTAGGTATTGTTTACAAAGGGTATGAAGAGAAGTATGTTATAAAGTAGGAGCTAACATGAAAGAAATTACATATGTACGTTATTTAAACTATTAGAAGATAAACATGAAATTTTAAGAAAGAAAAAAAAGTATAATAGTTAGAAAACACAAATTATCAGAAATAATTTGATATCTGTTTATAATCACAGTGAATGTAAAACTCACATCTTACAAACACATCTTAAAAGAGAGACCTTCAAAGCAACTCATATGATTAGATTCTGTTCAGTGGTTGAAAGAAATGAATTACATCTCTACTTTTGACTGTTGATAAATCTCAGAAACATATTGTTGAGGGAGGAAGAAGCAAGTGTAGTTATTTTACAATGTGCTGACATTATGCAACCAACACACACACAGACAAGAATTCTTTATGCAATCTGTTCAGCTACAACTCATGTTTCTTGTCATGCCAATTAACACATATGACTGGTGACTAAAAAAATAATGCAGATGTTGCAGCAATTCATAAGTGATTTTTCCTCAACATGTCAATATTTTGTGCTACCATCTGACAGTGGCTGATTCAAAGTGTACTGGTATAGCCAGAGCCTGCTAGTTAGAGAAGAATATAGTACAGTATTTTACCTGATACTCTTTCACTCCATGTTCTTTCTTCAGCCTAATCCTCTCAGCCACCTCTTCGTCATTTCTTGCCCAGTTCCTATTTCTTTTTAAAACACCATCTTCAGGTAGCCTCCTAAGCAAAGGTCTATGTAACACACATTTTCTGAATTTTCAAATATCAAAATATGTCTCTATTCTATTTTGGATAACTGTTTGCAGCTACTGCACAGAAGCATGTAGTAGAAAGAAGCTGGGACTTTCCTAGAAAGCCTGTATTCTTGTATTTTACATCCATTCATTCTCTACAGCAACGTTTCTTTCCATTTACTACAATAAAGCATATGCCATCTAGCAGTTTAAAAACGCCTTTTGTTGTACTGCTGGGGCAGAAAAGGATATAAACTATATGTTCAGTTGATAACAGTTGTAGTCTCATGAGGTGAAATAGGCTAAGTATAATTTTGCCATTAATTGGTATCCATCCTGGGCATTGTGTTCTACTTGGATTTAACTTGCCAGTACTTCCTTTAAGACAGATCAGTACTTCCACAAAGACCTACTATACGTCCTTTGCCTTAATCTAGACCAGTTTGCTGCTGCCTTGTAAACTCCAGTGCTATCATAGAGAGTAAGGACTCTTTAGAGGCTAAGCTCACTCTTTGGCTTTAGGGCAAACATTTTTCCTTGAAGTTACTTGATTTAAACCTCAGCCACTATTTTCTGTACCTGCCTCATGATAATTTACAATTCTGCCCTTGACATGAGCAGCACTCATGTACTCTCAGCTTCTATCAAGCTCACTCCATTTACTCTTCAATAAGTCGTTTAGACAATTATTCTTAGACTAATATTAGGATAGCTATTGAATTAATTAGGCTCGGATATATCGCAGAAATACACAGCCCAGAAATGGCAGTAGCTTACGACAACCAAGGTTTATTTCTCTCTCATGCTGCGTGTGCATTCTGGATCAGCAGCATTGCTCCAGGGCCGTGCTCCTCGCGTTGTCTTCCATTCTGGACCAGAACTAAAGGAATAACCTTGATCTGAGATGTTGACTTCATGTTTGAGGAAAAATAGAACATAATAGAACCTTGCAAATGATCTTAAAATTTCTTCTTGGAAATTCAGCATATCACTTCTGTTCCCATTTCAACAGCCTACGCAAGTCACAGGAAAAAATTTGGTGTCGACAGCTGGTAATGGATAATTCACCCAGAGGGAGCAAGCAGCAAATATTTTGAATATCTCAATCCTGTATTCTATATTAACAATACTGTAGCCGTTTCTGTTCAATTTCTCTTTTTTTCCTCATGAATGTCACTTTATTTTTAAAAAATTTTATTGGAGTATAGTTGATTTACCTGTTGTGTTAGTTTCAGGTGTACAGCAAAGTGAATCAGTTATACATATACATCTATCCACTCTTTTTTAGATTATTTTCCCATATAGGTCATTACAGAGTATTGAGTAGAGTTCCCTGTGCTATACAGTAGGTCCTTATTAGTTATCTATTTTATATGTAGTAGTGTGTATATGTCATTCACAATCTCCCAATTTATCCCTCCCCCTCACTCTCCTTCCTGATAACCATAGGTTTGTTTTCTACATCTGTGACTCTATTTCTGTTTTGTAAATAAGTTCATTTGTACCAATTTTTAGATTCCACATATAAGTGATATCATATGATTTTTCTCTTTCTCTGTCTGACTTACTTCGCTCAGTATGACAATCTCTAGGTCCATCCATGTTGTTGCAAATGGCATTATTTCATTCTTTTTTATGGCTATTGAGTAGTAGTATTACATTGTATATATGTACCACATCTTCTTTATCCACTCCTCTGTCGATGGACCTTTAAGTTGCTTCCATGTCTTGGCCATTGTAAATTGTGCTGCAGTGAACACTGGGGTGCATGTATCTTTTCAAATTATGTTTTTCTCCAGATATATGCCCAGGAGTGGGATTGCTGGGTCATATGGTAGTTATAGTTTTTTAAGGAATCTCCATACTGTTCTCCATAGTGGTTGTACCAATTTACATTCCCACCAACAGTGTAGGAGGGTTCCCTTTTCTCCACACCCTCTCCAGCATTTATTGTTTGTAGATTTATTGATGATGGCCATTCTGACCAGTGTGAAGTGATAATACCTCATTTTAGTTTCGATTTTCGTTTCTCTAATAATTAGTGATGTTGAGCATATTTTCATGTGCTTTTTGGCCATCTGTATGTCTTCTTTGGAGAAATGTCTATTTAGATCTTCCACCCATTTTTTGATTGGGTTGTTTGATTTTTTGACATTGAGCTTCATGAGCTGTTTGTATATTTTGCAGATTAATCCCTTGTTGGTTGCTTCGTTGCAAACTGTTCACTTTCTCTTGTACCACCAATATTTCAATGACCATCTATTCCTTTCCTGTCTTCTCATTCCAATAAACCCAAAAGTCCTCCTGATTGACCTTCTGAAATATCTTCATATGTGTGTCCTCTTCTTTATATTTACCGCTCCAACCTGGTCAGGTTGTTACTGTCTCTCTTGGACAATTACTGACAACTCCCTAATGCTCTCTTTGCTGTCAGTCCTGTGCTCTTTCACATCTGTGCTCCACACACCCACACACTGATCACACTAATCGCTTGCTAATTGTCTGAGCCCTTGTGGGCTTACGGGGCCCTTCCTGATATGAGCCCTGTCTTCTCTCTAGCCTCATGGTCCCTCACCCCATGACTCTGAAATGGCCTCCAGCACCGCCTCCCCCACCACTCATTCACTTGTATAACTCCTACGCATCTTGTGAAACATCTCAAACATCCTTAGAAAAATCTTCCTAAAGCTCCCAGCCTCTTGGATCCTGTAATAGCATTCCATTGTTGCTCCAGTTATATTTGTGATATTTGTTTTCATATGCCTGTCTTCCTCATTGGACTGTACACTATTTAGAGTCAGGGACTGATTTTTACTCAGCTTTGTGTCTCTTGAAGGAAAGAAATTGTGTCTTAATAATCTTTGTGCTCTTGCACCCAACACAGTATCAGCACATAATGGATGCCTAATAATTTTGCTTAATAGCAAATGGCCATAAACCAAAAAAGACATTCCCTTATTCAAATACAAAAATTTACAATAGGGGACTTCCCTGGCGGTCCAGTGGTTAAGACTTTGCCTTCCAGTGCAGGGGGTGAGGGTTCGATCCCTGGTCGGGGAGCTAAGATCCCACATGCCTTGTGGCCAAAAAACCAAAAGATAAAACAGAAGCAATATTGTAACAAATTCAATAAAGACTAGAAATGGTCCACATTAAAAAAAAAATCTTAAAAAAAAATTTACAATAATTTTGGAGGAATTTATTTATTTTATAATGGATATTATATTTATATTTCAATATGGATTGAACCATAATAAACATAGTGATTTCTATGGGTTTTATTTGAAAAAGTATAGAAGTGAAATGTACATTAGCATCATTAGTTTCTTTAATTTTTCCCCTCATAAACAAACCTGTAACCCACAGATTTAAATATATTCAATATGGATTTGCTTATACATGAAAATTCCTCGTGAATTCTGTTTATTAATGTCTTAAACATTTCCCTTGGTGCTCAAGAATCCTTAGTATTGAAATTAATAGGTAATTGCAGTCAGGGTTAAAATACGCTTAACACAGACATACGTAATCACAGGAACCAGTGGTGGGAAAATAGTTGCAAAGCTGCATGTAAGGTAGAATCCATCTCTGGTGTACAAAATGCATTTTACATTTGCTCTTCTATTCAATGGCATACTACAAACAACAAAAACAGATCTTTGAAAAAGGTTGTACTGTTCAAATTCTGAGCAGTACGTGTTCTTATATAAATGACTTATTTTCTCTGGAGAGAGCATTTTCACAGCAGCTATGTTACACAATTATTTCATTAGCTGACATACATCAAAAATGAAGAACAAGGACAAAAGTTTAAAAGTATTACAAAAATGTCCAATTGGAAGTATGTAAAGCCTTCTACATAAATTTACATTTCAAAAGTATTAGTAATATACTAAAGAGGAAAACAATCCTTAAATCATGGTACCTGTATTAGTATGGCTAAAAGATTAGACTGGGTTCATACATGATTTGATGGGCCAAAACATGCTGGGTTTTTGGTCAGTTTTCTATCTCATCTCTTTAGCAATACTAGAATATCTTTAATAATGCTAAATTTCTGTGTAAAACTTCAAGTAGACTAGATCTCTGTGACTAATAATCCAGTGGTATTATTTCATTTACTTAATAAAATAATGTTGAGCTCCTACTAGTAGCATTGTTATAATGATGGTGATACAGCAGTGAACAAATAAAGTCTCTGCCCTTAGGGTTATATTCTAGCGGATGGAATCATATGATAAATTAATAAAACACTTGTCAGATTGTGATAAGTGGGCTAAAGAAAAATAAAAGGGTAAGCAGATAGCAGTGATAGGCAGGCATCTCTGAAAGGCAGACTTTTACACAGACACCTGAGTAAGTGTGGGAGTGAGTCATGATGACAGCTGGGGGCAGAGCTCTCAAGGCTGAGGACACAGTGTGCAGGGTGGGCCCTGCAGCAGGAGCCTGCTTCATGTGTCTTGTGTTGCTGGTGAACAAGAAGGTAGAAGGGGCCATGTGTTGAGGGCCTTATAGATCATAGTAAGAACTTCAGGTTTTATTCCATGTGCGACAGGTAAGTCATAGAAAGGTTTTGAGAAAAAGAACAACATTGTAAACCATGACTTTTGCATTTGTGTAGAATATACCATTAAAAGAAGTTTGTAATGGTCCACACAGGCTAAGAAATAGACCTTTGCCACCATTCCAGAGAAGCCTTTCCCATAGCTCCTTTCTGCACTCAAAAAGTTATCAAACTTTTAAATTCATTTAACAAACACATGAAAGTGTGAATTTTATTGATTTAATACATTAATGATATTTTTAAAATAATTGGGTAAAAGAGCAGCATATGAAACTGAACTAAATAACATTTTTTATCTCTATGATAATTGATGGTGTTGACTCAAGCTGGGAGTTAGATGGAAAGCTACATCGTAGTTAAGTGATTTCTAAATATAAAGGAGTATTTTCACATGGCAGATCTTTACTTATGCAGTACACATTATACAGGATATTATTGCTAAGGATAGAATGGTAGTCTCTCCATCACATAATATCCTCCAGCCCCCACTGTGGTTTAAATATCTAATTGGATTTCTCCTCATGAAGCTTATAAAGTACAAATGAAGGTGTATATTTGTTCTGAGAGAATAATGGGCAATTTGATATTGTGTTCCTTATAATGTCAGTCATTATTCTATTTGATATGTATAGCATTTTCAGGTTGATATGTTTAAAATTAAAGAGGCATTTGTCCTCCCTGTGAAGAAACTAATAAGGAAGTTTTATCCAATGAATTATGTAGATGGAATGAAAACAAATCAATTCTATTTTGGAGTAGATATTTTCTGAATGCAAAGGAATCCTAACCACTACTATGAGTTGATATGATGCTTTGGAAAAAATGGTGACTTATTTCAAATCACAACCAGATAAATTAAATATGCTGGGAATGCTAGTAGCAGGATTTTATTCCTGGATCTTAAATTTGATGCGATTCTCTCCTCCGTTTTGTCTTCCAAAGGAATAATTCATTGACTATATAGCATTTATTGTAGTTACTGGGTTACTACTTATTCAAAGTTCAATAGGTACCTAGTTTGTTCTCAGGTCTTATTTACCTGAGAAAAATGTACCTATAGCTAACTAAGCGGTGCTGTGGCCCACAGGGTTGGCAGCTAGACTATATAGCAAATTTGTGTGAATTAGAAAAACCACTGCCTTGTTCTAAATTAGAACAAGCTCCCCCTCTAGGCAAAGATAGTCCCTTTACCAGACGGTTCAGAAAACTAATGACATTTTGAAGTACAAAAAAGGCACCCTCCCATCCCCAACCCCACACTTTTTTTTATTTTTCCCCTGCAGGATACCTCCTTATGCTAGGACACAGGCATAGCAAATGGAGTACTCGTTGGATTTATGTTGTCATTATCTCCTCTGGGTACTTTTGGGCAGTGCACAGACTGTACAACTATACATGATAGCTCCACAGTTAATGATTCTCACAGTGGAAACCCTAGGCAGGCAGTTATGCTAGAGAGTATTTTGGGAAGACACCCCACACGATGGGATATTTGAATATTAAACATTAGAGCTAGGATGTAGTTTTTGACAACCACTGAAGAGATAGACAATCTCAGGAAGAAGGAAAAAAGGACACATGGTATTTTCACATTTTGTATAGTGGCAAGAAATTTGATAGAGCTAGAATAAAAGATTCATAGTTGGGAGTGATATGAATTGTGTCTGGAAAGAAAGTCTTTTGCCCGATTATGAAAAACCTGGAATGCCCTGATAAGAAGTTTGGTCTAAACAAAGGAGGCTTGGATTACTTTTGAAGAAAAATTAGGGAATGATGTGAAGGATACTTGAGTTAGCAAAACATTCCATTTAGCACAACTAACAAGTAAAATAGAGTTAAGACAGTGTAGCTGATAACTGCTTTGACTTGCAATATGAGAGTCAGGGCTGCTGTCTTGTTCATGGAAAAGATTGGCACGTGTCATGGAAGTTAAATGACACCATTAAAAGTAAGAATCCCTTGACCATTTCAAATTTTCACAAGGATATTTCTCTAATCAGGCCTATTTTATTATGATTGTCAAAGTAATAGGTAAAATAAATAAAATAATTAAAGAAGCAGGTTATATGCGTAATGAAAAATATATGAATACAAAGCCAATGAATTATTCATGAAGTCCTATGAAACTTTAAGAGAATGTTAACCTTATAAGGGCTAGTATATCTTTAAAGTTTCTGCACAGATACATTGCTACATAAGATTTTTCCTGCCAGCTTAATATATTATAGGTACTTCAGAAAGGAACATCATTTAATTATAGTAGAAAAGGGTTGACTTTTTGATAGGTATGGTAACTTTATAATCACAGAACAATTTACTTTTCTTTAATGCTTCTGTCAGCATAATATTTTAGTTTTGATTGTTCTAGCACAAATTTGTCTTCTATAATACATTTTAATTTCAAATTCTTAAAGTTTATTTTTTAATATATGTTAAAGATGAATACATTGTGAACTCAGATTGAAGTAGAACTAACTCATGACCTCTTAAAATGATGTATTACTTAAGTGTGTGATCCTACTCAATGCGGAAGTTAACTTGCACCTTCATTAGAGAAAACACCTTCAAAAACAGTAGTGAGAAATGATTCTTCTTAATATCTTTTATTTCCCAGGTTTATTAATACTGTTCTCCTTTGTTATCTTCTTTTACTCTGCTTTCTGACTTCCAAGGTAAGTTCACTGTAAGGACAAGCTTTGGGACAATATTTCCCTGTTACTTCTTGTGTATCAGGCAGAATACTGAACATGTGGATGAGTAAAGAGAGGTTTTAATTAATTTTACCATAAAAAGTAATGAATGATGTCTTAAAATCATGAGAAATTGACAAACATGGGGAAAATGAAATGCTTTCCTAAATCTCTCTCATCTCTAAGTGTAATCACTGTTAGGTTTGGGGGATATTCTTCCATATAGTTCGCTATTCATATACAAATAGAATTGGAAGATTTATTAGCTTTAAGATTGTCACTGCTTAAGTTTCTATTTGATACTGAAGTCTGTAATCGATTCTTTTTTTTTTGGTACGCAGGCCTTTCACTGCTGTGGCCTCTCCCGTTGCGGAGCACAGGCTCCGGACGCGCAGGCTCAGCGGCCATGGCTCACGGGCCCAGCCGCTCCGCGGCATGTGGGATCTTCCCAGACCGGGGCACGAACCCACGTCCCCTGCATCTGCAGGCGGACTCCCGACCACTGCACCATCAGGGAAGCCCTGTAATCGATTCTTGAGCTTGATAGAATTTTTGTCTTGATTTTCAAAAGTTTAGAAACCATAGACATTTCATAAATTAAAAGCCATTATTTTCTGCATATATATTTTAGGAAATCTTCAAACTTTCATTATAATCTGAGGTTACTAATATTTAAAAATTTAGAAATTATTTACTAAGCATATATTTTGTCTTGTGGGTAATGAAATATTTGAATGAAGATAAATTGTTGAAAAATTAGAAAGTAGATTGGAGATGTGTGGTACTGGAGACAAGGAGGCAGGTTAAGAAGTGTGTCTATGGATAGGAAAGATTCTCGTTAACAGCATGGCCAGGCCACAGGAAGAACTGAAATATCATTCACTGCAGCTCAGTTTGCAACAGTAGTTACTTTTTGCTGAGAGTGGGTCTGAAGGCAATTCTGATAGTCTGCTCTGATCATGACCCAGGCCTTCTTTCCATCTCAAATTCAAACTGTCATCAGAGAATGAATTTGGTTGGATTCATTAGTCATTATCCAGTATAGAATACAGCAGTTAGAGGCTGCCTCTAAGATCTCTGCACTTCCTCTGTATGGTGCCTTTGGGATAGGATCCACCACTGGTCCAATTAACCACGTCCATGGTGGTGGACCAGTGTAGCGCATTGTATGGTGATTGCTCCATAATTAATCCCTCAAAATGTATCTGTGAATATTGGAGACATTTTAGGGATTTTTAATGAATGGCAGTATAATTAAAAGGCTGCATTTGTAGCCTTGCATTAGAAGGCACTAACATGGGAGCCTAGATAATGGGCCCTTTAGTGGATCAAATTTTTTGCCCAGTTTCTTGCCCTTCCAAAAGGGAAGGCATTATCCATGCCTTTTGCTTTTTTTTCTTTTTTTCATTGAAGGCAATGTTTTAATATATAATATATTTATCTTTATGCCAATTTATATGGAGGATAGGGTCCACAAAGTGAAAAGTGCTTATTAGGTCCTACAAAAGTTACCATGTGGCCCTGCATTCCAGTCTTGGGTGGGGCATGTGGGGCGCAAGTCAGTGTTCAAACTTCTACCTCCTGGATGGTCTTTGGGACCCATTTCAGCTGATTCAGTGTACCTGTTCTCAGTCTCAGCCTGTACAGTCATCCAGAATTTGGTAAAACACATTGAGTGCTTTTCTGGGAAAGCAAGCCCAAGGCTTTTTATTAAATTCTCAGAGGAGTCCAGAAAGATGTAGCATTGCTTTTCAGAATTGCTGTGTTGAAGTGAGAGGCACGTAAAATGATGCAGGATAACTCAGAGAGGCACAGTGATGATGGTGATGGATAGATATGCCCAGATGATGCAGAGTGACACTGTGGTGACCCTCAAAGTCTCGTAGAAACACAAAGAGGTGCTGTGATGACATAAAAAGAGTGTGCTGACACAAGAGGTGCATGATGCCTTGGAAGACTTTGGAAAACGTGGTTTGCTTTCCAGTTTCTTCCTTGGGTCCTCGAGGCAATGGGGCTTGGGTCCAGACAGGATCTCTCTGAAGTTGGGTCTCTGAAGGACCTCTCTGAAGTTGGGTCTTTTTTTGTGTTTATTAGATCCAATAAAATGGCACTCTCAATAATTATATTTGAGTGTCTGATATTTAAAAATTCTATGTTCTGTTAAAACTATCCAGTGGGCAAGGAAGAATTGAAAGACATTTTTATTTAACCCAAAAGATAGTCTGAAAGAGCCAGTACTTTTACTGCAAGTGTGTTGAACTATGAAGGAAAATCTTAAACTTGTATTTACCACCCAGAAGGATGTCTGGGCTTCATGATCCTGGATCCTGGACATGCCTGGATCCACAGACTGTGATGATGTCATTAGGGCTCAATCCACTCTTTCTCTTGTGTTTTTATGAAAGCTCTTCCATGTGGTGGCAAGATGGCTTCAAAAGGATTGGGCTTATAGCCTGTTACCTTAACAATCAAAAGGAAAGAACATCCAGCAATTTTCCCAATGAGTAAAGCAAAAGTACTTTCTAAAGTTCTTATTCTTGCTTGGATCACTTGTCTATCTGTGAACTGATCACAGTGATTAGGACAATTAAATAGTATGACTGCATATGTATGAATCTTGTGAATCAGAGATGAGATCAATCTATATCCCCATGCCCCAAACTGAGAGGTTACAGGGTCGTTTTTCAGAGGGAAATCAAGAAGTTCTTCCAGAATTAGGGCGAATGAATAATAAGCAGCCAGAAACTGCAGATGACAACTATAGATACTGAGAGGAAGAAATTAGAGACCTTTTTTTGCTTGAACTCAAGTTTAAGTAATAATGACAGTAGTATGATTTGCAAGTTTAGAACTCGTAGTTATAAAGAGAGTGTGAAGGTAACTGTCCCCATTGCAGTTTAACTCATGACACTGATACTCTTGGGACCTAAAATAGTTTTCAACAAATATAGTTATCTCCACTGAATGCCAGTAATCTCTTCCTGAAAATCAGTTGTTCTACATGGAAACACTAACCAAGAGCCTAGTTCTCATTATTCTTAAGTGGGGAAAAAATAGTGCATTTCACAAAAACCCAGGCCTCAACAATATTCTAAAATGTAACTAAAATCAGAAATGTCTATAACACATTATCGTATTAGAATGTAAGAAGCTGAAAATATGATTTTCTGACCACCAAACAATAGTTTATAATTAAAGGTACTTTGTACATGACAAATAGGATGCTTATCCCCTTCACTGGTAATTTTGCAAAATCTATTCACCTGATTATGACAGTCTAATAATTCAATATGGAATGCAGTTCAAGATTTTCCCACATTTTTTTAAATTAAAAATATTATATTGAGTTTGGGGAATAAAAATTTACATTATTTTCCCATTATAAACACTGGTTAAAAATGTTTTCAGAGGTATATACCGTCTATGAAATTTGGCTTGTATTTTGTGTGTATATATGTGTGTGTGTGTAATTTTCTGTATAACGTTTTGATATTTTAAAAAAACATTTCTGGCTGGAGAGAGATTGCCCCTTCCAGGATTAGCTAATTCCCAATGACAATAGCAACTTGCCTCTAAAAATTCCTTTCATATAAAGTTGACCCTTGAACAACAGAGGGGTTGGGGCACTGACCTCCCTCACAATCAAAAATGTGTGTACTGCTATCTCTGCCTCAAAACCAAAGGGACTGATTAATGACTCACCCCAGGGCAAGAAGCTGAAACGGTTTGGATAGAATCAGGACTCAAACCCTAGGTTTCTTTTTATTCCACATATTGTGATCTCTAATCAAACACAAACTTTTCCCCAAGCTTAGTTAATTTAAAGATCTGTAAAATGAAAATACATGTACTATATTTATTGAAAAAAACCCCCACATATAAGTGGACAATTAGTTGTCAAACATTGACAATAAGTTTCACAAGGTGATTCAAACCCATGTTGTTCAAGGGTCAACTGTACACACCAACCAATCCTGCTTGTACCCCCAAGTACCTCCTTATTTGGTTCTCACACACCAAGCCAGTATTTCCTTAGCCCTAAATTATCCTTGGGCCAAGTACCCAGCAACTAGAGACCACTCCTATGCCCCAAAGCCTGCTGGAGTTATTTAAACTACTCAGTCTGAAACTGTTTATTGTGCCTTGTTTTGCGTTTCCTGTGGACACCCCAATAAAGACTGTGGCCTAAGCTCCCCTCTTGCTCCATTCTTCTGCCTCTGACCCCCCTAGTGACTTCCCTGTGACCTTGTGTGGCATGCAGAAACCCCTTTTCTAGCCCTGTGAGTAACGTAAACTTTACCAAGTTTCATTCTCATCTCTTGCTGTGGCTGCACCGACTTTATCATGCCATATTCAACATATACATTTTTAAAATTTGAGTATAAAAAAACCAAGAGATGTTTTGCTAAGGAAATGTTGACTGGAGAGATTTCTGCAGGGTTCTTACAGTGTGCTTGTTTTGGAAACTTGAGAGGAGCCTGTTATAGGAAAAAGAGATGATGGTATATAATATTGGTGAGTTATTGGCTGGATACTACTTGAGGCTTGGAATAATGCTTGGTAAAAACAGTAACAAAATATGTATACTCAGGTTTCAGAGTAACTAGAAATGAGGGTTGAGTTCTATTTTTCACAACTCTCCTAAACAATGTGTAATACTTTAAAAATGAGTGGCTGTTGCCTGAGCCAAATGTTAGAGTAAAGAAGTTTTAGTAAGGAGGGAAAGCAAGTCTATGATGACTAAAAATGCATCATATTAAGACAAGGTAAAAGTAAGATATAAATACTAAAAAGAATCTTTCTGAACTTATGAGCAATTGCATTTCTGCAATCCTTAGGTGAGGAAAAGAATTCATAGCCTGGCAAGTTTGTCAGAAGGCAGCTGTGAAAATAGAGGTGAAATATTCAGATTGGAGCTAGTAGTTGAGTAAAGAAAACAAAAACAACACTTTAAACCACTTTTGACAACAAAATAAACAATTTTTTAATGATATGTCTTTTTCCACCTCAAGTGTCTCTCACCAAGGAAAGAGAAACACTTCTAAGGTCTAACAGAAAGCATGGGGTAAGAATAATTACTTTATTAGTATGCTGTGGAGGAAAGAGGATGAGTTTTATTGTTACACAAACCTGCATCCTCCCAATTTCTAGGGACCCAGGAAGGATATTTTTAGGGAGATGATGATAGGAATATCTTAAGTTCTATGAGACTTGGTCTCTTTACTGGTAAAATTACATAATATCTCAGATACCATAAGGCTACTGTGAATTTTAAATTCGGTTAAAATTGGAGAACCTATCACTTATTTTTTAATCATTAGCGCTACCATATTTATGTTAAAAATTAACTACAGAACAGACTCTGTATAGTAGTCCAATAAGATAAGGAGCTAAACTACAATCCACACCCATATTTTGAAGATTCTTCTTTTGCCATTTTAGTATGGTGTATTTGCTTTTTCTATATTCATAGAAGACAGAGAAAAAAAAATTATGTACCTTTTTTCAGACTTTGTTGAAAACAGTCTGTGCTTAGAGCATGTATCACTATTCACCAGAATTTGTTCCGGCATGGTGAGCTCTTTCTTGACTGACAGGTTAATAAATTCAGCTTTGATATAGACTATTTTGTTGATCTCAATTCATTCTTCAACCATAGCACCTGAGTACACATTTATAACACCTCCACAATTGGTGGGCATCTGATATAGCTCAGTTTTGGGCTCTTCGAATGGTAACTGTCTAATTCTTTGAGATGTCCTGTAGGGATCTGTTGACCTGAAAAAAATAGACTGCCAGATATTTCTACAGCAAAGATGGGTTTATTCAGGATCAGCAGAGAATTGCAATTTGGGGTCTGCAACCACGGCAAGCCATGTGCACATCCTGGCACAGCAGGGGAAGGAGAACATTTTCATAGAGGGGAAGATGAAGTTGGCTGACCTATAGTAAATAAGGAGTCCATGGCTTTTCATTGGCTGAGTCCTTGTCAGGTAAGGAGTCTTTCTTCTTCCTGTTGGGCTCTGCTATCATTGCAGGGCATGAGAGCTCCCCCTTCTGGTCTCTCAACTCTATTTAATTGAGGTTTCTGTTTATTAATTTTTTTAGATCCAACAAGTAAATTTCATATTTTCCACCTACCCTTCAAATTTAGTGAAAATTCCTTTATTCTTTACTCTGTGATGTCTGGACAGATAGACAAGAACATTTTATTTATTGTATATATGACTTCGTTTGGCATTAGTTTTAGCTCCAAACTTGGTCATCCCTAACAAAATAGTTTCTTGTGTGTGTGTGTGTGTGTGTGTGTGTGTGTGTGTGTGTGTGTGTGTGTGTTTTCCTTAATAAACAATTTAACTAGAAGCTTTGGAACTCCTGAAATTCTGAAGTGTCCTGTGCCCACTGATGTTTCTTAAAATTTAGCTGCATTTCATTAATCCAGTACCTCTGTGATATATAAGAAATCTGTATCTGGTCATTCAAATGACCAAAATATGTTTCTCATATATATTTGTTTTTTGTTCCTGGCTCTTGGCTCCTAAACTCCTGGAATTTCCTGTGATAAGAGCAATAAAGGTATCTTTTGTTATGTTAATAAGGTGATTTTGAAAAGCCCTTAGGTAATCAAAAGGTTCAGGGGGCTGGTTGCTAGGAGAACCAGCCTTGTGATTAGAGGGTTAGATATTCAGTTTCTCACCCCACCTCCCCCACCTCTTGTGGGAGTGGGGCTAGAGATTGAATTCAATCGCCAGTGGCCAGGGATTTAATCAATCTAGCAGAGTACTGAAGCCTCCTAAAAACCCAAAAGCACAGGGTTTGGAGAACTTCCAGGTAGGTGAGCACATGGAGATTTGGGAAGAGAACATAGAAGCTTTGAGCCCTTTCCCCATACCTTGCCTCATGCATCTCTTTCATCTGACTGTTTCTGAATTATTGCCTTTTACCATAAACTGGTAATCTAGTGAGTAAATAGGTTTCCTGGGTTCTGTGAGTTGCTCTAGCAAATTAACCAAACCCAAGGAGAAGGTCTTGGGAACTTCTGTTTATATATAGCCAGTTGTTGAGAAGTACAGATAACAACCTGGGCTTGGGACTGGCATCTGAAGTGGGGGAAGGACTAGTTTTGTAGGAATGAACCCTTAATCTGTGGGATCTGATGCTATCTCCAGGTAGATAGTGCCAGAACTGGGTTGAATTACCTGAAACCAGGGCTTCTGATAATTATTTGTTGGTGTGGTGGGAACCCCCTCACCACACTCATGTTGGAATTAGGACCAGGAACTCAAAAGAATTTCCTTGCTCTTTGGTTCCCTTTTGTATCTTCTGAACTGCTGGGATTCCTCATGGTGTTGCTATATCCAAGCCTAAATTTCAGAAAGAGACCCATAATCTGAATGTTTTACTTCTTAGCAGAGAACACACTTCAGTGATCCCAATAAAGTTTCCAAAGGAATCACTCAATAAATAGTTATAGAAAAAACTGATAGTAAGGTGGTTACTATCATAACTTAACAGCAGCCTTCTAGAAACTGGTTCCATAAGCAAACTCTAAGAGTAGGGATTTTAGACTGTGAAAGAGAACTCTGGGCTGGTCGCCCTCAAATTATCTGCCATTGCTTTATTCTGTCAATAACTTAGAATTTAAACCAGTAGAAATATTTTTCCTCAAATAAAGTTAAATAAATTGTGACAACATTTCTTCACAAGCAGGCTAAATCATGAAGAATATAACATCAGTTTCCTAATAAATGTGAGGTTTGGAAGGAGAAGTGAAACAATGGTAAAAAGAGAGAAAGGAGAGAAAGAGAATGGAAATTCAACAGCTCTTGGAAATAACTCATTGTGATGCTCAGAAAATGTGTATGGGCAGGAAGTTTAGTTTTCTTTAAATACAAAGTTATATCTCACATATTTTTGGTAATATTATTTTTACTTGTGGCCTCCAGATAAAATAAGTGTAGTTTTAGATATGCTTCACATGAACAAAATGAACAAGGATCTTTACTTACAAGTCTTTTCAGTAATCCATAATGAAAGTATTCAGTTTCCTAAGTTGTTTTTATTCCCTCATCTCACCAAAAGACAGAATCCTTATTTAGTCTTTTCAGATTTCTGGGTAGGAGATTTAAAGCTTTATGTGAGCAAGTCAATACTTTCCTTTGAACATCTTGCTGATAAGTCTTCCTTTATGAAACACATGATTAGTCCTGAATTTGAACAAAAAGACTCATCAAACTCATCTCTGGGTTTCTTTCATTTGAAACACTGAAATTTTATGTAACATTGGTGTAGTAAAGCTTTTATTTCTTCATAAAAGTCACTTGGATTTAACATAATTCCTTTGGATTCTTTCTATTATAAGAAAAGGTAGTTGTCTGATTTAAAAAAAAAGAAAGAAAAGAAAAAAAACCCCTGAATTTTATTCTAATGATTTAGCTTGTATCATTTCACTTATGGGCCTTTCTCAAACATTCTAGGAGAAATTAGTTGATGAGTCACTAAAATCAAAATGCCTAAGGGTATTTTCTGTAGGCTAAATGAATTTCTGAACCTAAATTAAACAAACGTTTTTAATATATAAAATTTCCTAATTAATTTTACTTTATCTCTTGTTAGTAGTAAGATATGGATAATACTAATTTGGTAGAATGTGGTTAGATTGGTTTCAAAGTTTCTCTTCAGGGTATGGCATAGGCTTTTGTTTTTTAATGAACAAAACATAAAACATATACTATGTACACACAACACTACACTTATATTACATAACTTCATTTGTTTCTTCAGAAAACGTTGATACTTCTTCCAGGTCTCATCATATTCCTTTTTTTGGCTGCCACTGCTTCAGCAAAGTTTAGTGACCTTAGGGGTCAGTATGCTATTTGGATACATTTCTCTGTGCAGTTGGACCATGGGCTTTCTTTTTACTGAACTTCCTTCTCTTTGTATGCTCCTCTGTAAGTCTGGGATGGGTGGTACGCTGTTGAGACAGTATTTGTTGGAGGAGGTCCTTGAGAGGACATGACTGCTGGTTAACACCCGCGCAGGACCCGGGCAATTGGAGACTGCTTACCCCCATTCTGCCCACCATTCCCATAGCTAGAGCCATTTCAAAGATGCAACTTTGAGACTATCTGGACTCTATACATGACTGAACCCTGTTAAGGCCTTTATATAAACTTTTAAGATTCTGGTGGGTGGATGTGGAGATCTATTCATCTTGTGGCTGCCCAAGACAAGCACATGTAAGTTCCCTTGCTTATTAAAGCTGCCACCTGCAATCTGGAAGGGTCTGCCTCTTTCTCCAGTCCCTCCTTGCCCTCTGTGTATGAGGGCCAGTTTCACATTTCACCCAGAGAAGCTCCTGGGTTTGCAAACCGACAGTATTTTTCCAGTGTTTTTACTTTAAAAGATTGTAAGCAAATCTGGACCTAACATTCCTGGAGAATCTGAGACAAATCTTTTTTGACTACTGCCGAAAGTTAATGATAACAAGTCATTAACTTAAAATATTATGTAATTTTAAAGAGTACCTGATGAGGACAATCATAAATAATAATGACAAGAGGAAAGATATTGAAAGTTTAATACAGAAACATGAAGAAATTAAGGCTCAACTCTTGTTTCCTTGTTTCATTAATACCTCCATGAAGGCACTCTCTGTAGAAAGGGTATGAGTTTTTTTTAATATGTTATTAAATTTTATTTTCTTGTCAAGAAGCCTTTGATATGACCACAGTCAAAGAATTCCCTCTTCTGTGACCAATTCATAAAAGTTACTGACAATTTTCTTAGGTTTTTTTTTTATTGAAGTATAGTTGATTTACAATATTATTTTAGTTTCAGGTGTACAACACAGCAATTCAGTATTTTTGTAGATTATATACCATTTAAAGTTATAAAATATTGGCTATATTCCCTTTGCTGTACAATATATCCTTGTAGTTTATTTTATCAATATACAGAGCAGTTTGTACCTCTTAATCTCCTACCACTGTCTTGCCCCTCCCCCCTTTCCCTCTCCCCACTGGTAACCACTAGTGTATTCTCTGTATCTGTGAGTTTGTTTCTGTTTTGCTGTGTTTTTTTGAATTATTTTGTATTATTCATTTGTATTATTTTTTAGATTCCACATATAAGTGATAACATACAGTATTTGGTTTTCTCTGTCTGACTTATTTCACTAAGCATACTATCCTCCAGGTCCATCCATGTTGTTGCAAATGGTAAAATTTTAGGGTTTTTTTGTTTTTTGTTTTTTTTTTGCGGTACACAGGCTGCTCGCTGTTGTGGCCTCTCCTGTTGCGGAGCACAGGCTCCAGATGCGCAGGCTAAGCGGCCATGGCTCACGGGCCCAGCTGCTCCGTGGCATGTGGGATCTTCCTGGACTGGGGCACGAACTTGTGTCCCCTGCATCGGCAGGCGAACTCTCAACCACTGCGCCACCAGGGAAGCCCAAATTTTACTTTTTTATTGCTGAGTACTGTTCCATTTTGTGTGTGTGTGTGTGTGTGTGTGTGTGTGTGAACACCCACAACCACATCTACTTCACCTATTCATCTGTTGTTGATGGACACTTGGGTTGACAATTTTCTTTTATATTGTTTAAGTTGCAGCTCCTCGTGGAAGAGATTTTCAGTGTACTGCTTATTTTTTTAAATTTGATTTCTTAATGAATTTTAATTTTTAGAAAATAGTTATATTTACAGAAAAATTGTGAGAGTAGTAAAGAGAGTTGCATTATATTATGCACCCAGCTTTCCTGATTGTTAACATTACTTTCATATGGTACACATGTTACAATTAATGAAAAAATAGCAATACATCATTATTTAATTCATGTCTTATTCAGATTTCCTTCCTTTTTAACTAATGTCCTCTTGCTTTTCCAGTGTCTTATCCAAGATACTACATTGCATTTAGTTATCATGTCTCTTTAGCCTCTTCTTGACTGTTACAGTTTCTTATACTTTCTTTGATTCTCCCCTTTTTTCCCTTTATTTAATGACCTTGAGAGTTTAGATGAGTAGTGGCTGGGTACTCTGTAGAATGTCCTTCAATTTGAGTTTATCTGTTTTTCTCATGATTATACTGGGGTTTAGGTGTTCTTGGGAGGAAGACCACAGAGCTAAAGTTACATTATCATCACAGTATATCAAGGGTACATATTATCCACATGACTTATCACTGTTGATCTTAACCTTGTTCACTGGCTGAAGCAGTGTTTGCCAAGTTTCCCTACTCTAAGGTTACCACCCCACCTACCTCGCCTTTCCATATTAATGCTCTCTGGGAAGAAGTCACTCTGTGCAGCACACACTTAAGGAATGGGAATTTATACTCCACCTCCTTGAGAGCAGAATAGGTATGTACATTATTTGGAATTCTACACTGGAGACTTCCCCCCATTTATTTGTTGATTTAATCAATTATTTCTATCAGTATGGAATCATGCGTATTATTTTATATATTTTGGTTATAATTTAATACCATTTTATTTAATTTGTTGCCTCAGATGATTACAGCTTTGGCCATTGAATGCTCTTTGAGTTGGCTCCTGTGTATCTTTTACATAAACCAGTCATTGTGTGTGTGTGTGTGTGTGTGTGTGTGTGTGTGTGTGTGTGTGTGTGTGTTATTGAACACTTTCTTTCTGGCCTTACTAGTTGCTCCAGACCCACCTTGTGTGTTCCCTGCTTCAGCCATACATTCAGCCAGCTGTCCAAGGAGGCCTGGTTCCTTTAATTGAAGAATAATTTTAGAGAACAAGATCTAGGTGCTAGGTGTGCTCATTGCTACTGGTTGTAGTTGCTTCTAGGCCTTTCCACTGAAAGAGCTTGTAAATACAGGTGTGTGTACTAATACTTGTTTATATGTATCTCTGAATATTTCTGTATGTAACCATTCGTATCTATATTAAGATAAACATGAGTTCATACTGATGTCTCCAACAATAATCTATTACCACGTAGATCATTCTAGCCTCTTTCCCTTGCTTATCTGTAGACTCTTAATCTAACAGTGAGAAATGTGCTTCCTACCATTTGCAATCCATTTGCTTAATTATTCAATTCCAGTATACATGTAGAGCAGTGTCAGAATTGTTAAACTCTGTCGCCTTGGGAAATGACTTTATTTAGTATAGTTTAGTACTTATATACTGTTTCTTTTGTCTTTAATCACACGTGCATCACTATTTCAACACCCTTTTCTCCCACTCCCTTCATGGTTCCATACGTTTGTAATAACAGATTGTTTTCTTACATTCTGCATTTCATCTTTGGCTCCTCTAACCTCTTAAATTATGTTTTTAAATTTTTTATGTGTTCCATCTGTTTTGATAAATACATATTGTCGTGTATCTATATTCAGTATTATACAGAATAGTTTCACTACGCTAAAAATTTTCCTGGGCTGCACTGTTTCAGACCTCCCTACTTCCCTATAACCTCCTGGGAAACTCCTAGTACTTTTTATTGTTGCTATAGTTTTATCTTTTTCAGAATATCACTTATTCAGAATCATAAAGTGGGTAGCCTTTTAAAATTTATCAATTTAAATCCATTCAAATTGTTGAGTGGCTTGATAGCTCATTTCTTTTTATTGCTAAATATTTCATTGTATGGATGATCACAGTTTGTTTATCTATTCACCTATTAACACTTTCACTGCCTCCAGTGTTTGGAAACTATGAATGAATCTGTTATAAACATTTACATGGAAGTTTCTGTGTAAGCCTGTTTTGAAGTCAGTTGGGTCAGTGACTAGGAGAGCAATTGCAGTTAACTGGATTTCATGATAAGATTATGTTTAGGTTTGTAAGAAACTGAAAACTATCTTGCAAAGTGGCTATATCATTTTTCATTTCCACCAGAAATGAATGAGAGTTCTTATTGCTCCACATCCTTGCTAGCATTTGGTATTGTTAGTTTTTTGTATTTTAACCATTCTAATAGCTGTGTATTGGTATATCATTGTGGTTTTAGTATTTGCAATTCTGTAATTACAAATGATCTTAAATATCGTTTTATATATTTACCATCTCTTTATCATTGGTTATTTTTCTTTTCATATATTTTGCGCATTTAAAACTTGGATTGTTTGTAACCACATTGTTGAGTTTTAAGAGTTCTTTGTATAATTTGGAGGTAAGTACTTTATCAGGTATATATTTTACAAATATTTTCTCCCAATCTGTGGCTTGTCTTTTCATTCTCTTAACAATATCTTTCACAGAACAGATTTTAAAAATTTTAATAAAATCCAACTTATCATTTTATTGTTTCATAGGTCTTAATTTTAATGTTTCATATAAAAACTCACTATTGAATGAAAGATCATGTAGATTTTCTCCTAGATATTTTATAGATTTACATTTTACATTTAGATCTTTGATCCTTTTTGAGTTAATTTTTGTATACTGTGTGATATTTGTCTCTAGGTTCATTTTTGTGCATATACTGTATAATAGTTGAGAACCAATTGTTGCACAGACTATTCTTCCTTTGAATCACGTTTGCTTCTTTTTCAAAGATCAGTTTACTGTATTTGTGTGAGGGTCTCTTGCTGGGGTCTCCATTCTGTTGCATTGATCTATGTGTCCATTCTTTTGCAAATACTATATTGTTCTTATTACCAACTTTGTCCATTTACTGATTTTGTTGGCTAATCTAGGTCTTTAATCTTTCCGTGTAAACTTTAGAATCAGTTTGTTATCTATAAAATAGCTCACTGGGATTTTGATTTGGGTTGCAATCAATCTATAGATCATCATGGGAAGAATTCATATTGATATTAACAATATTGAATCTTAATCCAGGAACACAGTATATCTCTTCATTTATTTAGATCTTTGATCCAGTCTATCAGAGTTCTATAGTTTTCTGTGTACATATTACAGAAACTCTGTATTTTGTTAGTATTATACCTAATTATTTTTTGGCGCTATTTAAATTATATATGTTTTTAAATTTCAAGATCCAATTGTTCATTACTAGTATATGTGAAAATAACTGATTTTGGTATGTTAACCTTGCATCGCACAACCTTTCTGTACTTGCTTATCGGTACCAATAATTGCAGATTCTTTGGAATATTCTATTTAGACAATTATGTTACCTGTCAAAAAAGACAGTATTATTTCTTCCCTCCCAGTCTATATAACTTTTATTTCCATTTTTTCCCTTATTGAAATAGCTAGGTAATGTTGAGTAGGAGTGTTGAGAGAGGACATATTTGCCTTGTTTCTGATTTTAGGGGAAAAGTGTCCAGTTACTCTCCAGATGAGAAACTCCATTCTTTGCAGATGTTCTTTATCAAGTTGAGGAAGTTTGTTTCTATTCCTAGTTTGCAGATAGTTTTTCATGAAAGGGCATTCATGAAAATATTTTTTTTATCTCAAATGATATATTTTTTCTTAATCTGTTGATATGATAGATTACTTCAATTAGTGTTCAAAGTCAAACCAGCCTTTCATACTTGTAATAAATCCCATTAAGTTGTGGTATATAATTCTTTATACATTGTTGGAATCAATTAACATTTCGTTGAGGACATTTGCATCTCTGTTCATGAGAAATATTGGTGAACTGGAGAGGTACATGTAAAAGTATGAAATTAGAGCACTCCCTAACACCATACACAAAAATAAACTCAAAATGGAATAAAGACCTAAATGTAAGGCCAGACACTATCAAACTCTTAGAAGAAAATATAGGCAGAACACTCTATGACATAAATCACAGCAAGATCCTTTTTGACCCACCTCCTAGAGAAATGGAAATAAAAACAAAAATAAACAAATGGGACCTAATGAAACTTAAAAGCTTTTGCACAGCAAAGGAAACCATAAACAAGATGTAAAGACAACTCACAATGGGAGAAAATATTTGCAAATGAAGCAACTGACAAAGGACTAATTTCCAAAATTTAAAAGCAGCTCATGCAGCTCAATAACAAAAAAACAAACAACCCAATCCAAACATGGGCAGAAGACCTAAATAGACATTTCTCCAAAGAAGATATACAGACTGCCTACAAACACATGAAAGAATGCTCAACATCATTAATCATTAGGGAAATGCAAATCAAAACTACAATGAGATATCATCTCACACCAGTCAGAATGGCATCAGCTCAGTGCTTTGTGACCCCCTGGAGTGGTGGGATAGGGAGGGTGGGAGGGAGGGAGACGCAAGAGGGAAGAGATATGGGAACATATGTATAACTAACTCACTCTGTTATAAAGCAGAAACTAACACACCATTGTAAAACAATTATACTCCAATAAAGATGTGAAAAAATAAAATAAAATAAAATTTATACAATACAGGATCCTAAATGAGTCAAATATCTAAATTCACTAGGGTATGTTACTAAACATAATAGCGGGTTTAGCTGTTGTGATCATTTAAACATATTTCTTTTGTACAAAAAAGAAAATTTATTAACATTTTGTTGAGGACTTTGCATCTCTGTTCATGAGAAATATTGATGTCTACTTTTCCTTATTTTTTGGTAACATCTTTATTGTAGTATAAATGCTTTACATTGTTGTGTTAACGTATAACTGCTGTATAACAAAGTGAATCAGCTATATGTATACATATATCCTCGTATTCCCTCCCTCTTGTGTGTCCCTCCCACCCTACTTATCCCACCCCTCTATGAGGTCACAAAGCACTGAGCTAATCTCCCTGTGCTATGTGGCTGCTTCCCGCTAACTATCTGTTTTACATATGGTGGTGTATGTATGTCACTGCAACTTTCTCACTTCGTCCCAGCTTACCCTTCCCCCTCCCCGTGTCCTCAAGTCCATTTTCTACGTCTGCATCTTTATTCCTGTCCTGCCTCTAAGTTCTTCAGAAAAAAAATTTTTTTTTTTGATTCCATATATATGTGTTAGCACGATATTTGTTTTTCTCTTTCTGACTTACTTCACTCTGTATGACAGACTCTAGGTCCATCCACCTGACTGCAAATAACTCAGTTTTGTTTCTTCTTATGACTCAGTAGCATTCCATTGTATATATGTGCCACATCTTTATCCAGTCGTCAATAGACACTTAGGTTGCTTCCATATCCTGGCTATTGTAAATATTGCTGCAGTGAACATTGTGGTACATGACTCTTTGAATTACGGTTTTCTCAGGGTATATGCCCAATAGTGGGATTGCTGGGTCATAATGTAGTTCTATTTTTAGTTTTTTAAGGAACCTCCATACTGTTCTCCATAGTGGTTGTATCAATTTACATTCCCACCAACAGTGCAAGAGGGTTTCCCTTTCTCCACACCCTCTCCAGCATTCATTGTTTGTAGATTTTTTGATGATGGTCATTCTGACCAGTGTGAGGTGATACCTCATTGTAGTTTTGATTTGCATTTCTCTAATGATTAGTGACTTGAGCATCCTTTCATATGTTTGTTGTCAAACTGCGTATCTTCTTTGGAGAAATTTCTGTTTAGCTCTTCTGCCCATTTTTGTATTGGGTTGCTTGTTTTTTTGTTATTGAGCTGCATGAGCTGCTTGTAAATTTTGGAGATTAATCCTTTGTCAGTTGCTTCATTTGCAAATATTTTCTCCCATTCTGAGAGTTGTCTTTTCGTCTTTTTTATGGTTTCCTGTGCTGTGCAAAAGCTTTTAAGTTTCATTAGGTCCTATTTCTTTATTTTTGTTTTTATTTCCGTTTCTCTAGGACGTGGGTCAAAAAGAATCTTGCTGTGATTTATTTCATACAGTGTTCTGCCTATGTTTTCTTCTAAGAGTTTGATAGTGTCTGGCCTTACATTTAGGTCTGTCATCCATTTTGAGTTTACTTTTGTGTATGATGTTACGAAGTGTTCTACTTTCATTCCTTTATATGTAGCTGTCCAGTTTTCCCAGCACCACTTATTGAAGAGGCTGTCTTTTGTCCATTGTATATGCTTGTCTCCTTTATCAAAGATAAGGTGACCATATGTGTGTGGGTTTTTCTCTGGCTTTCTGTCCTGTTCCATTGATCTATATGTTTGCTTTTGTGCCAGTACCATACTGTCTCGATTACTGTAGCCGTGCAGTATAGTCTGAAGTCTGGGAGCCTGATTGCTCCAGCTCCATTTTTCTTTCTCAAGATTGCTTTTGCTACTCACGGTCTTTAGTGTTCCCATACAAATTGTGAAATTCTTTGCTCTAGTTCTGTGAAAAATGCCATTGGTAGTTGATAGGAATTGCATTGAATCTGTAGATTGCTTTGGTTAGTATAGTCATTTTCACAATGTTGATTCTTCCAATCCAAGAACATGGTATACCTCTCCATCTGTTTGTGTCATGTTTGATGTCTTTCATCAGTGTCTTATAGTTTTGTGAGTACAGGCCTTTTACCTCCTTAGGTAGGTTTATTCCTAGGTATTTTATTCATTGCATTGCAGTCGTGAATGGGATTGTTTCCTTAGTTTTTCTTTCTGATCTTTCATTGTTAGTGTATAGGAATGCAAGAGATGTCTGTGCATTAATTTTGTATCCTGCTACTTTACCAAATTCATTGATTAGGTCTAGTAGTGTTCTGATAACATCTTTAGGGTTCTGTGTGTATGGTATCATGTCATCTGCAAACAGTGACAGTTTTACTTTTTCTTTTCTGAGTTGAATTCCTTTTATTTCTTTTTCTTCTCTGAATGGTGTGGCTAAAACTTCCAAAACTATGTTGAATAATAACGGTGAGAGTGGGCAGCCTTGTCTTATCCCTGATCTTTGTGGAAATGGTTTCAGTTTTTCACCATTGAGAATGATATTGGCTCTGGGTTTGTCATATATGGCCTTTGTTATGTTGAGGTAGGTTCCCTCTATGCCTACTTTCTGGAGAGTTTTTATCATAAATCGGGGTGGAATTTTGTCGAAAGCTTTTTGTGTATCTATTGAGATGATCATATGGTTTTTGTACTTCAGTTTGGTAATATGGTGTATCACATTGATTGATTTGCATGTATTGAAGAATCCTTGCATTCCTGGAATAAACCCCACTTGATCATGGTGTATGATCCGTTTAATGTGCTGTTGGATTCTGTTTGCTAGTATTTTGTTGAGGATTTTTGCATCTATGTTCATCAGTGAAATTGGCCTGTAGTTTTTTTTGTGACATCTTTGTCTAGTTTTGGTATAAGTGTGATGGTGGCCTTGTAGAATGAGTTTGGGAGTGTTCCTTCCTCTGCTGTATTTTGGAAGAGTTTGAAAAGGATAGACATTAGCTCTTTTCTAAATCTTTGATAGAGGTCACCTGTAAAGCCATCTGGTGCTGGGCTTTTGTTTGTTGGAAGATTTTTAATCAGTTTCCATTTCAGTGCTTGTGATTTGTCTGTTTATATTTTCTATTTCTTCCTGGTTCAGTCTTGGAAGGTTGTGCTTTTCTCAAACTTTGTTTCCTCCAGGTTGTTCATTTTATTGGCATATAGTTGCTTGTAGTTATCTCTTATTATCCTTTGTATTTCTGCAGTGTCAATTGTTACTTCTCGTTTTTCCTTTCTAATTCTGTTGATGTGAGTCTTGTCTGTTTTTTTCCTGATGAGTCTGGCTAATGGTTTATCAATTTTCTTTATCTTCTCAAAGAACCAACTTTTAGTTTTATTGATCTTTGCTGTTGTTTCCTTCATTTCTTTTTCATTTATTTCTGATCTGATCTTTATGATTTCTGTCTTTCTACTAACGTATTTTTTGTTGTTGTTCTTCTTTCTCTAATTGATTTAGGTGTAAGTTTAGGTTGTTTATTTGAGATATTTCTTGTTTCTTGAGGTAGGATTGTATTGCTATAAACTTACCTCTTACAACTGCTTTTGCTGCATCCCATAGGTTTTGAATCATCCTGTTTTCATTGTCATTTGTTTCTAGGTATTTGTTGGTTTCCTCTTTGACTTCTTCAGTGATCTCTTGGTTATTTAGTAGTGTATTGTTTAGTCTCCATCTGTTTTTATTTTTTACAGATTTTTTTCCTGTAATTGATATCTAGTCTCATATTGTTGTCAGAAAAGATACTTGGTACAGTTTCAATTTTATTAAATTTACTGAGGCTTGATTTGTGACCCAAGGTATGATTTATCCTGGAGAATGTTCTATGAGCACTTGAGAAGAAAGTGTATTCTGTTGTTTCTGGATGGAATGTCCTATAAATATCAATGAAGTCCATCTTGTCTAATTGTCATTTAAAGCTTCTGTTTCATTATTTATTTTCATTTTGCATGATGTGTCTGTTGGTGAAAGTGGGGTTTTAAGGTCCCCTACTCTGGTGTTAAGGTCCCCTACTATTATTTTGTTACTGTTGATTTCCCCTTTTATGGCTGTTAACATTTGCTTATGTATTGAGGTGCTCCTACGTTGGGTGCATAAATATTCACAATTGTTATGTCTTCTTCTTGTATTGGTACCTTGATCATTATGTAGTATCCTTCTTTATCTCTTGTAATAGTCTGTATTATAAAAACTGTTTTGTCTGATAATGAGAATTGCTACTCCAGCTTTCTTTTGATATCCATTTGCATGGAATATCTTTTTCCATCCCCTCACTTTCAGTCTGTATGTGTTCCTAGGTCTGAAGTGGGTCTCTTGTAGACAGCATATATACAGGTCTTGTTTTTGTATCCATTCAGCCAGTTTATGTCTTTTGGTTGGAGCATTTAATCCATTTACATTTAAGGTAATTATCGATATGTATGTTCCTATTACCATTTTCTTAATTCTTTCGTGGTTTTTTTTTAGGTATTTTCCTTTTCTTGTGTTTCCTGCCTAGAGAAGTTCCTTTAACATTTGTTGTAAAGCTGATTTGGTGGTGCTGAATTCTCTTAGCTTTTGCTTGTCTGTAAACGTTTTAATTTCTCTGTCGAATCTGAATGAGATCCTTGCTGGGTAATCTTGGTTGTAGGTTTTTCCTTTTCATCACTTTAAATATGTCTTGCCACTCCCTTCTGGCTTGCAGAGTTTCTGCTGAAAGATCAGTTGTTAACCTTATGGGGATTCCCTTGTATATTATTTGTTGTTTTTTCCTTGCTACTTTTAATAATTTTTCTTTGTATTTAATTTTTGATAGTTTGATTAATATGTGTCTTGGCATGTTTCTCATTGGATTTATCCTGTATGGAACTCTCTGCACTTCCTATACTTGATTGACTATTTCCTGTCCCATGTTAGGGAACTGTCAACTACAATCTCTTCAGATAATTTCTCAGTCCCTTTCCTTTTCTCTTCTTCCTCTGGGACCCCTATAATTTGAATGTTGGTACATTTAATGTTGTCCCTAAGGTCTCTATGACTGTCCTCAATTCTTTTCATTCTTTTTTCTTTATTTTGCCCTGTGGTAGTTATTTTCACTCTTTTATCTTCCAGGTCACTTATCTGTTCTTCTGCCTCAGTTATTCTGCTATTGATTCCTTCTAGAAAATTTTTAAGTTCATTTATTGTGTTGTTCCTCATTGTTTGTTCTTTAGTTCTTCTATATCCTTGGTAACCATTTCTTGTATTTTCTCCATTCTGTTTCCAATATTTTAGATTATCTTTATTATCATTACTCTGAATTCTTTTTCAGGTAGATTGCCTGTTTCCCCTTCATTTGTTTGGTCTGGTTCGTTTCTACTTTTCTCTTTAATCTGCAGTGTGTTTCTCTGTCTTCTCATTTTTCTTAACTTACTGTGTTTGGGGTCTCCTTTTCACAGGGTTTAAGTTCATAGTACCCATTGTTTTTGGTGTCTGCCTGCAGTGGGTAAGGTTGGTTCATTGGGTTGTGTAGGATTCCTGGTTTAGGGGACTGGTGCCTGTGTTCTAGTGGATGAGGCTGGGTCTTGTCTTTCTGGTGGAAGAATCACGTCCAGTGGTGTGTTTTGAGGTGTCTGTGGACTTACTTTGATTTTAAGCGCCCTCCCTCCTAGTGGGTGGGGATGTGTTTCTGTCTTGCTAGTTGTTTGTCATGGGGTGTCCATCTTCGGAGTTTTCTGGTCATTGAGTGGAACAGGGTCTTAGCATTGAGATGGAGGTCTCTGGGAGAGCTCTCGCCAATTGATATTACATGGGGCCTGTACATCTCTGCTGGTCCAGTGTCCTGAACTTGGCTCTCCCACCTCAGAGGCTCAGGCCTGACACCTGGCTGGAGCACCAAGACACTGTCAGCCACACAGCTCAGAAGAAAAGGGAGAAAAAAAGAAAACAAGAAAAAAGTACATAAAATAAGTAAAGTTATTAAAATAAACACCTAAAAAATATATTATTAAAATTAAAAAGTAATAAAAAAAGAAGAGAATAACGAAACCAGTAAACAAATCCTCCAGTGATAACAAGTACTAAAAACTAAACTAAGGTAACTGTATAAATCAGAAACTAGTTAGTCGCAGACAGCAAACCCCAAGTCTACAGTTGCTCCCAAAGTGCACGTCCTCAATTTTGAGATGATCTGTTGTCTATTCAGGTATTCCACAGATGCAGGTACATCAAGTTGATACTGTGGAGATTTTATCTGCTACTTCTGAGGCTTCATGGAGAAATTTCCCTTTCTCTTCTTTGTTCACACAACTGCTGTGGTTCAGCTTTGGATTTGGCCCTGCCTCTGCTTGTAGGTCACCCTTTTCATGTGTTCTTCCCCCAGACAGGAGGGGGTTAAAGGAGCAGCTGATTAGGGGGCTCTGGCTCACTCAGGTGGGGTGCGGGGGGTAGGGAGGGTATGGAATGCAGGGTGTGTCTGCGGCAGCCAGGCCAGCATGGTGTTGCAATAGCCTGAGGCGAGCCGTTTGTTCTTCCCAGGAAGTTGTCCCTGCATCATGGGACCCTGGTGGTTCTGGGCTGTACAGGCTTCTGGCAGGGGAGGTTTGGATAGTGATCTGTGCTTGTATACAGGATTCTTGGCGGCTGCAGCAGCAGCGTTAGCATTTCATGCCTGTCTCTGCTGTCCATGCCAATAGCAATGGCTTATGCTGGTCGCTGAAGCTTGTTTAGGCGGTGCTCTGAATCCCCTCTCCTTTTTTTTTTTTTTTTTTTTTTTTTTTTTTTTTT
>NW_020174928.1:869617-878108 GCF_003031525.2 Neophocaena asiaeorientalis asiaeorientalis
TTTTTTTAATGGGACACGGGCCTCTCACTGTTGTGGCCTCTCCTGCTGCAGAGCACAGGCTCTGGACGTGCAGGCTCAGTGGCCATGGCTCACAGGCCCAGCCGCTCCGCGGCATGTGGGATCTTCACAGACTGGGGCACGAACCCATGTCCCCTGCATCGGCAGGCGGACTCTCAACCACTGCGCCACCAGGGAAGCCCCCCTCTCCTCTTGCATCCTGAAACAGCGGTCTCTTGACTTTTAGGCATTTCCAGACTTTTTTCCCGATTCCCTTCTGGTTAGCTGTGGCACATTAGCTCCCTTCAGGCTGTGTACACACAGCCAGCCCCAGTCCTCTCCTTGGGATCTGACCTCCAACACCTGAGCCTCAGTTTCCAGTCCCCACCTGCCCCAGCAGGTGAGCAGACAAGCCTCTCAGGCTGCTGAGTGCTGCTGATAGTTGGCACCTATCCTCTGTGCGCAAATCTCTCCACTTTGCCCTCTGCACCCCAGTTGCTGCGCTCTCCTCCGTGGTTCCAAAGCTTAACCCCCTGCCCACCCCCATCTCCTCCAGTGAAGGGGCTCCTAGTGTGTGGAATCTTTTCCTCCTTCACAGCTCCCTCCCAGAGGTGCAGGTCTAGTCCTTATTCTTTTGTCTCTGTTTTTTCTTTTTTCTTTTGCCGTACCCAGGTATGTCGGGAGTTTCTTGCCTTTTTGGAAGTCTGAGGTCTTCTGCCAGCATTCAGTAGGTGTTCTGTAGGAGTTGTTCCATATGTAGATGTATTTTTGATGTATTTGTGGGGAGGAAGGTGATCTCCACGTCTTACTCCTCTGCCATCTTGAAGGTGTAGTTTTCCTCTCTTGTAAAGTCTTCTCTAGTTTTGGTATTACAGCAATGATGTCCTTAATGAGTGAGTTAAGATGTGTTCCCTCTACTTTTATTTTCTGAAAAAGTTTCTTCCTTAAATGTTTCTTACATTTCTTCCTTAAATGTTTGATAGAATTCATGAGTGAAATCCTCTGGGTTCATGCTTTCTCTTTTGGAAGATGATTAATTATTGATGGAATTTCTTTAATAGATATATTCCTATTCAGATTATCTTATTTCTCCTTGTATGAGTTCTGGTAGTTTGTGTGTTTTAAGAAATTGATCCATTTCTCCTACATGGTCAAATCTGTGGCTATAGAGTTTTATGCAGTATTTTTTTTTTTTACCCTTTTAATGTTCATGTGATCAGTAAGGATGACCCCTCTTTCATTTCTGATATTGGTAATCTGTGTCTGTCTTTCTTTTTTTACCAAGATTAGTCTGGCTAGACATTTATCAACTTTACTGGTCTTTTAAAAAATAAACTTTTAATATTGTTGATTTTTTATATGGAATTCTTGTTTTTTATTTCATTAATTTCTGTTTTATTTTCATTTCTTCTGCTTGTTTAAGGCTTCAATTGCTCTTTTTTCTTTAAGATGGAAACAGAATATGGAGTTTAGATATTTCTGTCTTTAATGCATACATTTAATATTTTATATATATATGTATATATATGTATATGTATCTTTCTAAGCAGTGCTTTCATTGCAGCCCATGGATTTTGGTAAGTTGTATTTTCATTTAGTTCAAAAATATTTCCAATATATATGAGACTTTTTCTTTAAGCAATGTGTTATTTTGTAGTGTGTTTTTAAATGTCAAAATATGTGGGATTTTTCCAGCTATTTTCTGTTATTGATATTTAGTTTAATCCCACTCTGGTCTTAGAACATATTTTGTATCATTTATATTCTTTAAAATTTTTTTAAAAATAAATATATTTATTTACAGCTGTGTTGGGTCTTCATTGCTGTGCTAGGGCTTTCTCTAGTTGCGGCGAGTGGGGGCCACTCTTCATTGCGGTGCGCGGGACTCTCACTATCGCGGTCTCTCGTTGCGGAGCACAGGCTCCAGACACGCAGGCTCAGTAGTTGTGGCTCACGGGCCCGGCCGCTCCACGGCATGAGGGATCCTCCCAGACCAGGGCTCAAACCCGTGTCCCCTTTATTGGCAGGCAGACTCTCAACCACTGTGCCACCAGGGAAGCCCTTCTTTTAAATTTGATACTTTTATTTTTTTCATGGCTCATGTTGTCTTCTGTCTTTGTTCCATATGATCTTAAATAAAATGTATTTTACCATTTTTGGATGGAGTATTCTATAAATATAAATTAGAATTTAAAGGTTTATACTAATCCATTGTCATAGTCCATGTTCCATAACCCTTCTGCACATCTGAAATCAGAGAATTGAATAATGATGTGATAGGAGACACCATACTTTCATCTCTACATCTTTAATGTGGCTCTGATATCTTCGGTTCCTCAAAGAATGTGATATTATTCCTTATTGGCTATTTAACAAGGAACATTCCTGAAGGACCAAAGTGGAATTTTGGTCCTTCAGGGATTTCATCATTTTGAGCCAGTATCGAGTAATGCCCTATATTCCTTCCTCCAGTTAGACTTTTCTGGTAAGTAGCTGCAGGTTCTTTTGGAGAAAAATAGGAGAAAGTTTTACAGTATATAATTTTCTTAAGGAGATCCTACCTTTTTCTTATTGAGATTCTGAGTTTGTAAACTAGAGCAGGTCTTGGAACTGAATGAGAGGTCATGACCTTGTTGTGGTGACATGTCAGACCACTATTCTGAATGAAACCAATATAAGTCAAAAAATCATGAAGTGCTGGACATATACTGCGTCTTGTAACATTGTTTAAGTCATGAAGTGCTGGACATATACTCCATCTTGTAACATTGTTTAAGTCCCAAAACCCAGACTGTCGTTACAGTTTTTGTTTATAGGAGGCAATAAATTACCTTATATTTTTTATGTCCATTTTAATTTAGGTTGCTATTTCTTGCATCTGAATCATTCACAAGTGCAGATATTCTAAACTGTATGTGTTGATTTGTACTTGTGTAGCTTCTCACATGGACAGCGAAGTAGTTTCTTCCCCTAAGATGGCATTTATTTACTCAGTGTTGATTAGCAATTTTTCCATACAATAATGGGCATATCATTTGTATATAAGAAAAATGGTAGGGGAGAGTTCCTGACTCCTTTTCTCTCAAACCTTTCTTCTCTTACCACCCCTTTATACCAATAAAGCTCAGTTTGCAGATATTGCTGAAATCTTCATTGACTGTTTCACTGAAAATACCTTACTGGTGGACATTTTAGTTAGAGAGGAACAGCTACAGTAGGCCTGAAGGGGAAAAGGAAGAAGTTTCATCAGTTAGATTCTCAGTAAGGCAGAAATCACACATTTTATCAATTTGCTTTTTATACAAAAAGAGTAAACTTGCTGAGAAGCATCTATGAACACAGTGAAACTAAATTTTCTTCTTCCGTGTGACTACTATGTTATCTGGGAAATCTTATAAAAAGGGTTCCTCCAAAAGGCCTTCTTTTTACAGCTAATATAGGAAAGAATTGATAGAATCTGATCATTTCCTTTTACCGTAGCTCCTATGTGACCTGTAAAAAAGTGAATATGTTGGAATAACAAACCTGGGTAAAATAAATAACCTGGGTATTTTGTTTGAGAAAAGTCTTATGCATAGTTGAAACATAATCTCACAGAATCTTTTGTTATGGTCAAATTCTTCTGTGAATGGCAATTTTGCTGAAGTATGTTATTGATAAGAGCCTAGGTTATTAAAGCTCATAACACTTCAGTTTGGATGCACAGACAAAATTCTTAAATTGCGTTTATTATCCTTATAATAATGATTTTACCATGTTTCTTTTCATGATATGGGACAAAAATGTGTTATATTTATTTATTCTCTAAGCTACAATATGAAATAACTACACCATTCATTGTTTAAAGTTTCACATTTGTATTTAAGATAAACTTTAAGGAAATACTCATATACTTCTCTGTCATTTACTTTTTAAAAGAAAAAAAATTTAATATTCATTCTTTAACTTTTTCACCTTAAAACAAGTCTTGTTCTTTGTTGAAACGCCTCTCTTCCTTGATAGAAATGTAATTTTAGTTTATCTACATTGACATTTGAATTTGTAGGCATTCATTAAACATTCAGATTGTATAAATAATGCGATCTGTATTTTAACAAAGGAAGCTTTCATGGATGAATAACTTCTTCACTTGGCATTATGACAGCTTTTGAGAATTGGTAATTTCTGCATTAAAAAGATACTGTCTGAAAATATCTTTACCAAAGGAGAGAATCAAATAGAATAACTTTTTTAAGAGTAGTTTTTAAATGTTTTTGATCAAGTATATAAAATATATACCACATTTTATATCTTCTGTGGGAGAGTGGGTCCATTAAAAAGTTATCATATCCTTGACCAAAATATTATTTTCTATTAATTTGTAGTGTCTGTACTCTTTTTTACTCCTAGATCAACTTCCTTTATGCTCGGAAAAGACCGCTGTCCTTCTGTCTTCTTAGTGGCATAATCTTGAACTTTTATTTGTACAGTAATTCATGGTACAGTTCTCCTGACCTTTCCTTCTGCAGTTCGTTCAGCATGCCTAATCTCTTGTTTTCTTGACCAATGACCATCACACACATTTCCCCCTGGACCTGGGCATGTTGTGCAAACACCTTTATTCATTTGTCACATTAGAGCACAAATGCACTATTTGAACCACATCAACATGTGAGAGAATACATAGGAGAGTACCTGTTAGATTCGACTCTGTTTTATTGTTCTTTGAAAGTCTAAAACCTAGCAAATTATCTGGCACATAGTAGGCACACAACAAATATTTGCTTAATGAATAAGAATAATGCTTATTGTGAATGTAAAGAGAAAAATCAGGAAAGCCACCACAGGACGTGCAATAGTACTACATATAGAAAAAAAACATGAGGGAAAAGAAATTAAAGGGAGAAATAAGAGTAGAACCATAGAAAACAGTAATGGAGGGTCCTCCAACATGCTTGGACCATAAGGAAGGCAAGAATAAGCAAGACAATGTACAGCAATTAAGGAAAGACTTATTGAGTAGAATGCTGGACATTTTGAAAATTCGTCATTAATTTAATACATATTTATTAGGCACCAACTGTATACCAGCCACCGCTTTGGGTCCTGGAAATCCATCACTAAATAAAAAAGAGAAAGACTTTTGCCCTCATATAGCTCAATTTAGCATATATTTAAATAGTATATAATAATCATAATATATAAAGAAGTTATATATAGCTCAATTTAGCATATATTTAAATAGTATATAATAATCATAATATATAAAGAAGTTATATATAGCTCAATTTAGCATATATTTAAATAGTATATAATAATCATAATATATAAAGAAGTTATATATAGCTCAATTTAGCATATATTTAAATAGTATATAATAATCATAATATATAAAGAAGTTATATATAGCTCAATTTAGCATATATTTAAATAGTATATAATAATCATAATATATAAAGAAGTTATATACTAAGGGGGAAGGTGAAAAATACTATGGGAAAAAATAAAATTGTAGACCAGGATAAGGGGGATCAAGTGTATTAATAGAGTGACCAGGAAGGCATCATTTAGAAGGTGCGGTCTGAATAAAGAGGGATGGATTGGAATTAGTTAAGTATATGTTTGGAGGAAGAGAAATCTATGCAGTGGAAAGAGTTAAAGCAAATATCCCTAGAAGGGAGCTTTCCTGGGGTTTGGAAGGCACAGCAAGGAAACCAGAAAGGCTGGAGCAGAGGGAGCAAGGAGAAAAGCAGCGAGAGATTAGGTCAGATTTAGTGGTGGGATATAAGGAATGGAGAACAAATCATGAACATCATATATTTGGCTTTCACTCTGAGTGTGATGGAAAGCCATGGTAGGGGTTACAGTAGAGGAGTAGTTTGTCATTTGTTTAAAAAGGATTATCTTATTCAGTCCTTATAAAATTTCTATAAAGCAGTGTTTCAGTAAGAATTATTTTAGATGCAAGGAAACCAGCTGAAATTGGATTTCACAGTAAGGATTTGGCTTTTTCCTAGAACAGTGGGCCTGGAGGAAGGTGTGGTTTAGTGATGGTTTAGTGAATTAATGACGCTTAATTCTGTGAGTATCGTTGTGTACTTGTTATTCTCCTGGTCTTCACACCGTACATGGTGTTTAGGTGGTTGTTGTAACTCTTAAGAGTCGCATTGTCACATAAGGCAGCAAGAAAGAAAAGCTTCTTGCTTTTGAACTTCCTCTCCTTCTCACCCTCTTACTCTGTCTTTATCAGGGAGTGAAATCTTTTCCAGAAATGTCTAACATCTGCCCCATGAGGTTCCTTTGAACAAAATAGTCATATCACATCTCCCACAGTAAACCAGTTACTAACTGGTGAGTGGGAATAGTATTCTGTCAATCGAGAGATGTCATCTGGAAAAGGAGACTGATACCTGATATCTGAATAAAATTAGTTATGTTAATCAAGAATAAGGAGAAATGGCCTATGAGTATGCAAGTGATGGTGTCTTTCAGAGACAGTAGACTTTATTATATGTATTAATAGATGAATAGAGGTTTGTAACTCTCCTAACATAATACAGCTAGAAAGGGCAGAGAAAGGATTGAACCCCCAGGTCTGTCTGGTTACAAAATCATGCTTCATTTTTGCTAAACCAGACTGGCCCTTCCATAACTATGACACATTGCTGTGGGGATTGTGGTAGGAACACCTTTGTCCAGACGGGAAATGCTATTAACTTACAACTGTTACGTGAACTGTTTAATGCCTTCTGACAAGACAAGCATATCTTCTCTCTTTAAACAGAGTTCATGTATAAAGCCAAATATTGGCTGGAGATTTGTGGGTAAGCAGAATCTCTCACAGTGGTCTAGTTGCAAACCACAGAACTTGCTTTAGCTGGTTTAATCAGAAATAGAATTTAATAGGGGACTTCCCTGGTGGCGCAGTCATTAAGAATCCGTCTGCCAGTGCAGTGGACACGGGTTCGATCCTTGGTCCAGGAATATCCCACATGCTGCAGAGCAACTAAGCTGTGCACCACAACTACTGAGCCTGCACTCTAGAGCCCACAAGCCGCAGCTACTGAGCCTGCGTGCCACAACTACTGAAGCCCGCACACCTAGAGCCCGTGCTCTGCAACAAGAGAAGCCACTGCAATGAGAAGCCTGCACACTGCAACAAAGATAGCCACTGCTAGCCGCAACTAGAGAAAGCTCGCGTGCAGCAATGAAGACCCAACACAGCCAAAAATAAATGAAATTTTTTAAAAAAGAATTTAATTTAAAAAATATGATAGATCACAGAATCCCTGGAGGCTACACAGTCAGGAACATTATTGAGGTTATTCCAATAGCCTGCTGGCAGGCATAATCCTTTTGTCCCTGAGTTTAAGAAATAGGTAATTGCTGGACGTCTCCACAAGGATATTTACCACTGCTCTCTTTGACAGCTGTCACGGGATGTGGCTTTCTCAACTTTATTTTGTCTGTTTATATCCTCCTAAAGGTGTGTCTTCTTTGCAGAGGCAAGGACACATGCCTGTAATATTCATGTAATTAGTAGTGATGACCCCTCTTTTGTTTCTAATATTGGTAATTTGCATCTTCTCTCTTTTTCTCTTGGTTAGCCTAGCTAGATGTTTATCAGATTTGTTGATTTTTTTCAAAAAACGAACTTCTGGTTTTTTTTTTTTTTAAACTATATTCTTCAATTTCATTCATTTCTCCTCCAAATTTATTATTTTTTTTCTTCTATTTTAGACTTAAATTGCTCTCCTTTCTCACAGTGGATGCTAAGGTTATTATTGATTTTAGCTCTTTGTTCTTTTCTAAAATAGGTATTTTATGATAGAAATTTCCCCCATGCATTATTTTCACTACATCTCACAAATTTTGATGTTATATTTTCATTTTCATTTAGTTCAAAATCTTTTTGTTTCCCTTGAGACTTATTTTCTGACTCTGTGTTCTTTAATTTGTGTAGTTTCCAAATAATTGCGGATTTTTCAATTATCTGTTACTGATTTCTAGTTTAATTAATGAAACACACTTTGCCTGGTTTCCATGCTGTTAAATTTGTTAAGCATGCTTTATATCCCAGAATGCGATCTGTTCTGGAGAATGTTCCATGAGAGCTTGAGAAGAATGTGTACTTGATTTTTATTGGATGGAGCTTTCTGTAAATGTCAATTAGATAGATTTGATTAGTGGTGCTGTTCAGGTCAATTGTACCCTGAGTGATTTTTAGCCTGATTTATATATCAATAAAGAAAGAGGGGGGCTTCCCTGGTGGTGCGGTGGTTGGGAGTCCGCCTGCTGATGCAGGGGACGTGGGTTCATGCCCCGGTCCGGGAGGATCCCACATGCCGCGGAGCGGCTGGGCCTGTGAGCCATGGCCGCTGGGCTTGTGTGTCCGGAGCCTGTGCTCCGCAACGGGAGAGGCCACAACGGTTAGAGGCCCGTGTACAGCAAAAAAAAAAAAAAAAAAAAAAAAAAAAGGGGGGGTTTTAATTTTCCAATGAAAGAATGTAATTTT